>NC_063194.1:27078194-27378194 GCF_017589495.1 Alosa alosa
AAAGAACAACAGGCCAGTGAACCCTTCTTCTTTTCCTGTGAGCTTTTTTTGGCAGTTTGCAAACGGAGTGCATTACCACCACCATCTGCTGGACTGAGGTGTAATGGCAAGTGTACCCTTTAGCCTCGTTCTGGCCGTCGGGTTGAATAAGGCCTAATGAATCTCTACCTTTCTTATATAGTGTGCTGAAACAGACAAGAACTGCCAGAGAGACCTCTGCTGTAGTCAATGCTGAAGGTGTAAAATGGTGTTTCCACTGTCTGATTGAATTGGTGTTATTTTAATGGCCAAAAAATGAGCTTTTCCTTCAAAAAAAGGAAATTTCTAAATGTCCCTAAACTTTTGAACAGTAGTGGAGGCTTTATATATATATATATGGTCAACATTCATAAAAGAAAAAATAATTCTCAGGTCTTTTGGAGCCTTGATGATTTTATTCTTGATTGATTGAACTATGTAAATAACTCTATATTTTTAAAATTATGGAAAATCGTCACTCTTAGTTCAGAAAGAATGTTTGGCACAAGGGCACTCATATGCATTTGCCAAACAGCACTTCAGCACCACTGTAGTTAGATTTGTTCTCAAGCACAAAATGACAAAATCCACCAGTCCTCTAGATGGCATCACTACCTTACTTTTTAAAAGTTAAAAGTCATGTTTATGGCAGCAATGGGGTAATACAAGGAAGACACTGAGAAAGGAGATCCTGAGAAAATACATGAATTAGAATAAGTTCTAAAACTTAGAAAGGTTAAGTTACTCTTGGATGCTTAATTAACTCTTTGCAAAAACATGGTCAGTGTCAAATGAATCTGTCAGAAAACCTAATTCTGTCAAATTTAGTCTATAACCCTCTCATATGCAATGGCACAAATTATATATGAACTACCTCAACTATTATTTTGGGTAACTTTATATTACTGGGCTTACTGAGGTCTAAATATTGGAAAGTAAAGACAGATATAAACATAACAGTGCCTAATATGAAAGCTTGAGAAAAGAGTGCTTTGCCCCCAAACAGGCATACACCCCCCCTTCCCCCCAACACACACCCTCATACCACTACATCACACCCCCCAAACACGCACACCATATATACCCACACAACCACCCCCACCCTGCCATACACACACACACCATTGTATCACCCCCACCCAAACACACAACATACCCACTCCCCACACACACAGGTAGCCCCCCACTATTTCATCACCCCCCACACACACACACAAACCATACTCTCCCATACACACACACAATATACCTTTTCAATTAGCCTACTATTACTACTTTTAATTTATTATTTAAAGTTGAGCTGGCTCTTAATCACAATCATTTAATTACTTATAATTCCTTTTATGACTACATGACAATAAACTACTTGAACTTGAACTTGAGCTTTACCGGTGAAGACAAAATGCATTCCAAAAACCCAGATAGAGGCCAGTGGACCACTATCGGCCCATTTGGGGCAGGTCTGGAGGCCCACTAACATTTTGTGCATCAGTTTACAAGCGGTCCAATGGATTTGCCCACCTTTTTGCCACTTGCTGTCAATACAATTAATTATTTATTAATTTATACACCTACATTGATTTGAATAGCGTTTCCTTTATTCTCTAAATATAGGTTAAAGAATACATACATAACTTACCCTCTACCTAAAGACACACATTGAAACTGCCTTAGAAACATAGCTGTTCCTTGAATCCTTCATACCCTCACACACAGGAGAACATGAGACATCTAGCCTGGATGCCAGCTGAACTTAGCCCCGCCCACAACATTTGAGGTCGGGAAGTTCGGTCTGGACTTGTTCCGTTGTGGAGCAACTATGTCCGAACCAGAGCGTTTCGGACCAGAAGAACTCTTGAACGGTTTTGTTCAGAGCTGAAAATGCAACTGTGTTTGACAGAGGACAGACGTAGGTTGCTAGTGACAAAATATTAGCTTTCAGTATGGTATGATGTCTTTGTAGGCCTAAATGACGTTTAATTACAAAGTGTTTAATTCATCCCGGTTCTCCCTAACAAAAACGCTGCTAGAACATAGACATTTTTACGCCATTGCGTCTATTGTAGAAGATATTGACAGTGCAAATAACTTTAAAAAAAACGACCAGAAAACAATGTTAAGGCAATTGTGGAGAAGGATGGTTTGGGTGTTCTTCCTACAGGATTCACTCTGTATCGGTTGAAACATGCCCCATAATCACATCCCAATGGAGCAGTATCAGACTCATATTCTGACTAGAATTTGAGTATGACGACATCAGGCTAGCAATTCACCAGTTAGACCCAGAGAAAGTGACATTGTGCATGAGTGTAAACTCTCACAGGACACTCGCATGTGATGGGAATAGATGGAATAGTGCACAACAGGAGAGGTTTAGAAAATACATTATTATGATTGTTTTTAGTCCAATTCCATACACAATTACTTTTGAGGGCATGGTGACAGGTAATGGTTACAAACAACTCATAAATCCCACTCATGAAAAGCAACAATTAATAATTAATTTGCTGCAGATTTGCAATGAGATTTAATATTAGGCTAGGCCCAGGCCTACTGTTCATTTGCTGCAAATTTGCCACTTGATTGATGTGTGGAGAGAAGAACTTTAAATAAAGCCTGGGCTACTAAGTTGCGTTATTGTCTTGCTACAGCTTAGCCTAATAAAAACAAAAAATCATCAGATAGGTAACTGGTATAACTAATATAGAATTTTCTTTTGTAGGCTGAACCCTTCTGTAGCCTATTTCTGCGTTCCTTGGTTAAATATGACATTTTGCATCAGGAGCTGTTATTAAGATCGTACACACTTTACATCAAACTCAAGGGAGGGATCAGCCAGAGAGAGTATGTGGTTTGCCGAAGGATGAACGTCAGTTTTCTTTAGTTTAGGGCAGGTTCGGACCGTTTGTCCAACCCCTCTCTCTTTTGTTCCTGAACAGGCAAGTGGTTCAGGCGTTTGATGAAGTTCATTACAAAAACGGCAACTGAAGAAACGTGTATTCGTGTGCGTGTGTATACAGGCCTTTATTAATGGCCCATTCGAGCACCGAACAACTTTGAAACAAGGAACCGAACTGTCCCCTCACGAAGATGCGAATGGATTTGTCAAGGTGGTCCACCAGGTGGAGAACGAAAAGATGGTGTTTACATCCTACTGCAACCACTATCATTTTTCTTCTGCACGCCTCAATAGTGACAGCAGGTAAGATGTGTCAGATAACTATTAGACTTGCTTTGTTCGTATCCTATCTTTACCGTTTTTTGTAGGCTATGTCACTTCTCTACGACAGCAGGCTTACCTCTATCTGTACGCTACTGACAACAAACGTTGGTTACTTTTTCACGTTGTCTTCCAGTTTGTCCAGGGCAAGCTGCTCTGCGAGTGATAGCCTACTGATTGCAGCTTTTTGCCTCTGAACGCAACAATAGAATAAAACACGTGCCACCTTGCACTGAAACTCTCTGTTTCAGTCTCACATAGCCTACTAAATGAATGAGCAGACAATGAGTAGTAGATAGCGATCAACAGTCCCCTCCCAGCCCTATAAAATAATGTCAATGTGCGATTGCCGAGACAGCTGAAAATATAGCCAATAGGCTAATTAATTAGGTTTCCAACTTCTTGCTATCTGATTCAACCAAACGAAATTCTTTCGTCCTGCCCTCACTGCGAAATAACCTCGTTATAAAAATCGCATAGCAATTAAAGGGGCATGTGTAGCCTATGGATTCGGGTTATTACCAAAATAAAATCTAATCAATCAATTCTAAAACTAAGGCAACCAATGGAGGGCCTTAAGAACCAGTGTGATGGGCCCTCATTCTGGTCTGCATTTTGTATCTGGAAATTATGCTGAACAAAAATACATTCGTTTTCACTCCCATTTCTTGTGGGTTTAAGTAAAAGATCTAAGACTTCCTTTAAGCACATTAAAGGTCTTCACAAATGTGGTAGGCTATTAAGGACAGTAGGCCTACCTGTTATCACAACCGCTCTGGTGGATATCCCTGCAGTCAGCATGCCGGTTGCATGCAAAACTGCTTCAAAACACTGTGGCACAACTCTTGGGTGATAACACTGCACATTTTAGAGTAGTGTTTTATTGTGACTATTCCAAAAGACATTGATTCATAAATTAATAAAAAAAATAACAACAGAAAGAAAGTGTTTAAAAGGCTATTAGAGCTTTCTTTGTATAACCACTGGTCAGGAGGCCCAAAAAGTTTTAGTTTTGTTCCGTCGCTCCATAGAATTAACTGCCAAACCTATTGTCACTCATTTATATGGTTCAGTATTCTGTTCATGCTTATAGAACAGTAGTATGTTTGGATGAGGCAGAATGAAGAATACCCTGAAAGGTGCACCATGTTTAAAGTGAAGCATGGCCGTGGCCAGGTGATGCTCTAGGTCTATCCGAGAGCAAAGCACATTCACGGTGGGAAAAACAACGTAATCACGGGGGCGGTCCTTGTTATTCCCAGGTGGCATGAACGGACCATTATCTTAGGAGCTGTCATTTTTCCTTAGTAAGAGTAGGTCTGAGAGGCTTTGTGAATTAGTTTTAAGAGAAAACTCCTAGCTAAAATCTTTTATAGTGCGATTTAGTAGTAGGCTACTCCTAGTGGTAAGATAAAATGCTTTGTGAATACGGTAGATCCAGTAAGTGTCCTATAGGCCACTGTAGGAAGCCAATGAAGAGTTACTAAGAGAGGAGTTATATGTGTCCGGTGGCTGATTAAAGACCAGGGCCTGTATTCACAAAGAATTTTAAGGCTAAAAGTAGCTCTTAACTGGTGAATTTAGGAGAAACTCCTAAAAATAATGGGCATGACACTAACTCTAGGACTCCTATTTTTTTTGCCTAAGGGTAATTCAGGAAGCATTTTTTTTTTAAAGTATATTTCTTTGGGCTTTTTATGCCTTTAATCAGACAGGATAGTGGAGAATGACAGGAAGTGAGTGGGAGAGAGAGTCGGGGTGGGATCCGGAAAGGACCACAGGGCGGGAATCGAACCCGGGTCGCCAGCGTACGGTGCAGGTGCCCCAGCCAGTCGCGCCACAGCTGGGGCCACGAAGCATTTTAGCCCTAAAAGTAGCACCAAAGTCTGGGACAGCTTAGAAGAAGTCGAGAGGACTCCTAACTCACTAAGACCTATTCACAAACGATCCTAAGCTGCTTTTTGTGGCATTTCACGTCGCAATGTTTTGAATGCAGCTACAAGAGCTCTCATTTTCATTGTAAATCAAATTAAATAGTTTTTCCTCTTTGCAACCATTTCGTTCAAAAATACTAAATTCTTTAATACTTCAAAATAACATTTGATAAATTAACCTTAAATTTTTTTGTAGCCATAGGTGTGTAGATTTGAACAAAATATAGTTTGGTTCTTACCGGGGCTTTTACTGCCTGAAATATCCGTGTATCCGGAATTGTGTACCACGCTCAGAGTTTAGTGCTGGGCTTGTGGGTGCCTATTCCCAACCTTTCTCACAGCACATCAACGGTTAGCCCGAGAATTCTCGTCGCAATTCAAAATTCCACTGGAGCTCCAAGCGGATTTGTACATGCAGCCTTACAACACTGTTTACAGCTCTTCAGTCACGTTAAAATGTAATTTTTGGTAGGCCTTACATAGCTAATTTAGATACACTTATGGTCTGGTTCTTGCGTTTCTTTAGGAATCCGCCGTCTTGGTTTGTATAGAAATTAATATTAGGCCTAAGTGACACATACACGTAAGAGGTTGGACATATGGGACGGTTGGTAATATGTGACGTTCCGAAATGTGTCTTTATACAGATTCATTTAAAATATCGCAAAGATACTGCATCAATCCGCAGTGTATTTCATTAGGCTACTAGGCTATTTGCTTTGTCAAGTCAAGTCAAGTCAAGTCAGTTTTATTTGTATAGCGCATTTAACGTGCACAGATTGCAATCCAAAGCGCTCCACATATAGGCTAAGGTATGAGCTAGGCGCGTAACTGAAGCGTTCCGTTCGCGACGCGTAAAATCCATTTTAGATGAATGGTCTATTTTTTTCGAACGTACGCCCCACTGTCACGTCTGGTGTAGCCACTTCCATTGATTATAATGGAAGCTAATTGTTGCAGTAGACGCAACGAGAACGGAACGCTTCAGTTACGCGCCTGGTGTAGCTCAGCCCTAAGACATTGTCATTGACACATAGACTAACAAAGACAATAGCGGATGGAGCGGCGTAGTCGCCAGCGTACCCGTGACACCAAGACATAGAACTACATTTAAGAAATAACAAACGCAAAAGATGCCGGACGGAGCGGCGTAGTCGCCAGCGTACCCGTGACACCAAGACATACAACAAACAAATTAATAAATAAAATAAATAAAAATTAAAAATAAAACTAGATGTACCGCATAGCGGTACAAAATATGACCGCCGCTCAGTCCTGTACATCCGTTCCGCGAAAATAAATCACACTTCAATTTGTCTCCATTTTTACTCCATCCCCCACTCTTGAAACTTTTGTGTATGCTTGTTTGGCATGCCTGAGTGTGTGTGTGCGGCTGCACAGAAAGTAGCCTACTGGTGCTGAAAAGGTGAATAGATTGTAGAATAGCCAAAGAAGATGTAGCATTGTTAAAAAACCTTTAAAATCTCTAAACAATCACAAGTAGGGCAGTTCATCACAGTTCATCCATTGCAACGGGATTGATGAAAGGTCACTTACACTTGTAGGCTACATTGTATTTGGGAAAAGCAAAAGGTATCAGCATAATGTTATTTATTTATTTATTTATTTATAAACAAAAACATCTCTGTCAGTTCCATGCCGTTTTCAACAGCTATCAAAAACAAAGGTCATTTTTGGATGGTCGTTTTTGTGAATGTTTCTTCATCTACATAAGATTTTAGTCATCTTTAGTTCATGTAATACTTTATTGTCAATGCACAAATTAAGTAACAGTAGTCTGAAACGTTATTGTTAATGCACAAATTAAGTAACAGTAGTCTGAAACGAAATGCTGTTTTACATCTAACCAGTGGTGCAAATAACTGACATGTCCAAATGGGCCTTGATGAAATGCGTCGCTAGACTGTTCATACACATTTTAACGGGCCAAAGTTGAAGAGCTGTTGTCCGTTATTGTTCGTGCAAATATAGGCTGATTCATGTTCCCTTGCATTGTTTAATTTTCCGATTGAGATATCCACGCTCTGGCTATTCTAAATGCAAAAATGCATCAGGGAGTTATGACAAAACTGTAACTAACAAACTAGATCCTAATAGAAAGCTGTTAGCCTCCCTAAGCTACAGGTAGGCTTATAAGGAGGGCCTATTTACAACATAAATTGTCAATAGGCTATGCTGGCGACACAAATAAAATCTCCTTTGGAAACCAATGGCTTACGCCTTACAGTATCAAGCAGACTTAAACTGCCATATCGCGGGCGAAAAGTTGTAATAAAATTCACGCAGCTCCATGAGTCAAGGAAAGCGCGAATGAAGTAGCCACTTCTAAATGGGACCCACTACACAGTAGCTTAAGGAGTTGTGTTGCTAAAGCAGCCATAATGAAATGAAGGTGTCATTGTTTGGATACTTCACACACACGTGCTTTTTAATTTCACAGACTACAACTACCAAGCTGGAATCAAAGCACATCTATTCCCCTCTCACACCCTGCACGCACTTAAAACAAAATAAACAGGCGTCTTAGTCTCACGCATGTATAGGCAAAACTGTATCAGACCGGTGTAACGTTGGTAAATCTTCCATTGCACAGAATGATTTTTGTAGCACCTGCAACAAATGACAGTCGAAAGATACAATTACAGTGCTGCTATCAATTTGCTTGGTATAACCGCATTTATAGTTTTCTACAAATGCAATCAATCAAATTGGCCTCCATCACTCAACCAACGCTAACGGTAACATTACCTAGGTCCTTATTGATATTATAAGATTAACGTACCTGCAGTAAAAACCAAGCATGTCCGATAAACATCCTCAGATTTATTTCGGCTTCAAGAAGAAATGGGAATTACATTTCATGTGAACATAGTCCTACCCTTATTAGACGTTCTCTGCGGTAAACTACAGTCCTTGTAGGAAGCGTCCATTGTTTTTCCAACCCACTTTTAACTTCCAACAAAATTACGTCTCACTGCAACGATGTGCCATCTAGTGGACAAACGACTACTTATCGCCAATACTGGAAATGCACCCATGATGATGATGATGATGAATATTTGGCTTTCTTTTAATCCTACTGAATTTGTAATTATGTATCGGCCGTTCTAATACCGCTAAATGTACACATAACCTAATTTTTTTAGACCCCCCCATGGATGAAATTCTACGAAACTTGGCATACCCCCAGAGAATGCCAGGTCAATCATACACATAAAATTTGGTGCAGTTCTGAACATCTTAACTGAAGATAGGGGCGATTAAAGCAGAATAATATTGCATTTTCATTTTTTACTGGGGGGGTGCAAATCACAAATGAGTGATTATGGGCCAGGTTGATGTGGGCCCTTGAGACCAACATACCATAAAAGATTCTTCATCCTCAGTGCCACGGTTCAGGTAGTTATTTAGGAAAAACTGCTTTTTTTTATGGGTTCGGGGCCCAGCACGGGGGGGAGGGCCCCCGGGGGACTAAACGAAATTTTTCCCAAAAAAGTCTAGTGGGGCTACATACCCACCAAAATTCATGTGCCCCGGTGGTTCGGTGTCCCGGGTATCGTTGACCAAAAATTCAGGAAGTAGATGAGGGGAAAAAAAAAAAAAAAAAAAAAAAAAAACTTTGACAATCCCTATATGACCGCTTTGCTAGCGGCGGTCATAATTAGTCCAATTTCCAAACGGCTGAAAATGTCCAAGGGCAATGATGACTCGCGTGAAACTGTGCACAGCTGTGTCTCCACAACCGATGCATGCAATGCCAACAAAGTTCTTTACACTCACTGGCAGTCTGGAGATAACGTGAACGTTAGGCCTTGTTATAGTCTGGATATCACTGGAAGCATAACAGTCCGAAGTCATAGGTGATCTTGTAGATCAGCAACTCGGTGGACTTTTAACAGCGACCGTTTGTTGGTCCGCAATGCAGAGTTCTTCAACGTTAACGTTAACGTTAGTCTGCTCAATCCAGACTCCAGGCAGTTGGCATGGCAGCTCACTGGTCAGAAACAGCTCGGCGGCCTCAGCAGATCTTTCTCAGAGTAGCTCCAGCTGCTGTCCCGAGAAAATCCCCTCGACCAGACAGTGAAGTGCAGCACTGGCTCACAGATGGATGGGAAGGATGTAAGAGGCCCAGGGCAAAAGCTAGCCATAGCAAGCTCCCAATGGACAGACGTTAACAACATCAGCCGACTTGAAAGCAGTAAAAAGGACTAAGAGAATAACACGAAAACTATACTCAAAAATAACGTAAATAAAGAGAGAAAACATTTAACTAGACAAATCAATACAAAAAATAAACGTGACATTACATAAAATTACGAACATTATATAAAAACAAACAAAAACATGATGCCAGACGGAGCGGCGTGTCTCGCCAGCGTCCCCGTAACCTAGCAACCTAGTGACTTTGTCTTACTCTTTATTCATTTAGGCTATTTCATCATCTTCCTTCCTTCGCAGCACTTGTGTAGCACACACATTCTCACCAGCAAAGACCTGTCATCTGTCACCCATCATCGTAGGGGAGGTTGACTTGTGCCTTGAATTACCCATATGATGTTTGTCAATTTTAAAGACAAATTTTCATGTAAAGACATTTGCAGTTTGTTTCGTAACTATTGAATTACAACATTGTGAAAGATCGTAATTCCGACGACTACAAACCCATCAGTCGCGCTAGTGACGTTAGCTCATTCACAGCCAAACTAGATTGTACAAGCATACCAGCAACTGGTCTTAATTGGGCTTTCCTTGCCGATGAAAATACCATGAGTCAGAGGATTAAACACATCAGGTAAGTTGTATTCGTCCATAGACTGTACATTAGATACTGTTAAGTGACATAGCAGGCAGCAAGATGCAACCGTTAACTAGCATAACAGCTAATCTTATCGTTTCATTACGTTGGTGACGTACATCGTTCTAGACGAGAGATGTAGTCCACTGAGCGGATTCGCACAAAACCAACATAACTTTTGAAGTCTATCGAACAACAGTACTTTCTTGACGTGAAAAATTATCTTTTAAATTCACACACATCATATGTGAAATTCGTGGCACAATTCAAACTGGACCAAAAAATAATTGTTATCTCTCCATTAACTCCCGTTCATATTTTTTTGAAAGATAGGTCCCTTGTAGCGGAAGTAAAACGGAAGTCACTGGGACACTCTATAATGTTGAAAAAGTGAACTAATCAATCAATCAAACGCTGCCCGCCGACGTCACTGCTAAACTTTGACAAGCGCGACAGCGCAATGGGTTTTAGGAGGGTTTAGGACCATCAATGCTAGGCCTATATCATATTATACATAAGCCTAACATGTGAAGTAAGCCACTTTTCTATGCTGATTGCTGGCAGTTGGCTAGGCCTACTTAATGTTGTTAGCCTACGGCTGTAACGTATGGAACAGGGACGTGTTTAAGAGGGAGGGAGAAAGAGAGGCGCTTATTTTAGGTTACATTTTCGCTATATATCAAGATTAAACTTAGACAAGAAAATGTTTCACTTTGCCATTTCACACATTTTAACCTAATATGGCGTTAACTAAAAAGCATAATAGATTCAAAGCCAACTCTTAACATGCCTCAAATTTGACGTTAGGTTTCTAACACGACTAACTTCTGACGGATGAACATTAACGTGGTGGTGGTTATGTCGCTATTTTGCACACTTGCAGACTGCTGTTCATTTATCCTTTGAGTTGTCAGATACATCATCTGTGAAGCCAAACATTATTTGGTTTTGGTATAAATGTAGAGCCTTCCATATTTGCAAGTTGGCCTACCTCAGTCTGTCTCATTTGATCTGGCACTCGCTGTCGGTCTGTCGCGTCACTTGGTAACAATGTCAGGTTCGCTCGCGTGACGCATGCAACAGCACCTAAGCAGATTTTCTAAAATCGTAACGTTAACTCCTTAATATCTATGAAAAAAAATAAAAAGTCAAGTCATTTGTCTCAAGTCTAAGTCAAGTCTCAAGTCATGAATAGCAAGTCAAAGTCAAGTCGAGTCTTTTATACATGTTGATCAAGCAAGTCTCAAGTCCTAAAAAATGTGACTCGAGTCGGCCCGCCGGCCCACAGTTGCAAGGGTGGTTTTTCCGCTCACAGGCGCTAGGGGGAAGCGAGATGGCCACCATTTAACCCGAAAAAAGTCATATAACCATTCCAATGACTCTGAAGCGGTTAAATGAAGGTAAATTAAGCAAAAAAACTTGCATATTAAGCTAAAAAACCTGCATAATGTGCCTTTAAAGGGATATTCCACCATTTGGGGAATTAAACTCATTTTCCACCTCCACTTGAGTTAAACAATTGATTTTTACCTTTCTCAAGTTCATCCAGCCGTTCTCTCAGTCTGGCGATACTACTTTTAGCTCCAGCCTAGCATAGACCATTGAATCGGATTAGACCATTAGCATCTTGCCTGCTAGCATCACGTTTAAAAGTGACTAAGATTTCCGGTAATTTTCCTATTTAAAACTTGTCTCTTCTCAAGTTAGAAAGTGTATTAAGAATAATAGAAAATGAAACGTGGAGATTTTCTAGGCTGATTTGACATGGAACTATACTCTCATTCAGGTGTAATCACAGACCAAGTACTGTGTTCATTTTAGGACATACTCAAATCTCAGACTCATGTGTCAGACTCAAACAAAAAGGCATCAGGTCTCAGATGAAAAGGCATCACGTCACAGGCGTGCATCAGCGTCGGAGTAGCCTAAAAGTCACTCAGTCTCAGAAAAACCTCAGACAAACTGTATTACGTCTCGTAAAAAATGGCCTCGGACCAAAAGTCGTCAGCCTCAGAAAATCCTCTGCCAACTCTATGAAAGTCAAGTGTCAGACCAAAAAGTGTCATGTCTCGGAAAATCTCCGTCAGCTGAAACTGCTTCAAACCAAATGGCCTCGGCAACAGAAAAACCTCTGTCAGTATCAGACAAAACTTTGTCAGAAAAAAAGTTGTCAGAAAAAAAGTGATAAAAAAGAGATAATGTTGCCCAGATGAGGGAGCTGTTGACTAGCTTTCTGAATTAGCTAAAGTAGATAGCTAATTATGCTAAAGTTTATTTTAAGGCATATAGTGATCATGTGGGAAAAAAATCCATTTTGTTTTATTATAGTGTTACATTTTCCATCCCATAAAATGGTTATACCTGTCCTATAGCATCTATGATTAAATGTTTTAAGACAATGAAGCTAATTAAAATATGTAATACCTCATGAGTTTACCTTAGGGTGACCAGATTTGTCGGAACTAAAACCGGGACACCTTGTGCGTGACCGCGTTTAACGTGAACATGCGGCAGCTCAAACAGACACAGACATGTTTTCTTTAAGGCCTTTAAGGCCAGACATGTTTTCTTTAAGGCCAGGGGGTTCGGTGGTGTCACCCCCGATAAAATTTATTAAATATTGTTATGTAAACGCACAAGTTCTGCGCACTTTCAGTGAGAGAAAAAGGACCTGTACTATGCCGAAACACAAGTGCAAAGTCATTTGTTTGTCTCCTAAACATTGCTCACACGTTATCCAGACATGCATGAAAACATTTAACTCAACGTCATTTTGAGAATGATGACTTGGTCTTCAACATTGTCATAGCGTAGCCTGACCGCAAAAACGAGGCAGATATGAAGAGGCATTGCAAGAATGCTTATGGATACATTGTAACGTTGGTTGCAAAGATTATACAGACTGCTATTGACTGACACACGCACGCACACACACATTATCGAAATCATACGCCGGACGCTTTAGTCTTTCTACATGGGTTTAGTTAATGATCGGGCTATAATAAGACCATGTCGGATATGTAAACTCTGACAACCGGGACACTTTAATAGTGGTTGGTGTAAACTGGGACATTTTAGCGTCCCGACAGGCTTTTGTCAGGACTCGGGACACGCATCTCAAAATCGGGACTGTCCTGACATTGTCCCTGGGTTCGTTTGTATTCACATAGCAGCATTTAGATCAAAAGAAATGATATAACAATCCCATGTGAGACTAAACTTTTGTCAATAAACAACCCCACGCATGATTAAATTGTTCCATGATTGGTCACATTTGACAGCTGAGGACACCATCCCGAAGTCGCCTAACACTTAACAAAATGTAACTTATTAGAAGAGCTCCATATGTCCGTGCATGTCCAAAGTCAAAGGCTACTCTCCCACTCTCCCGTTCTCGCACGTAACACCGCTAAAGTTAGCCTTAGACGAACATTAGACGATTCGCTTGAAATTCAAAACATAGGCTAGCTAGATCTCTACTGTGTTAAAAGTCAAATAAACTTGTAATCTAGACTATGTAATGTGTAAAAAAATGTAAGCACATGTAGTTGTCCCGTAGTTCCGATTCAACTAGCCAGGTATGAAAACAGTCTTGTTACGCGGTTTCTAAGCTAGACATTTTTTTGTCACATACCTCAAACACTACAACAATCTGCTAGCTGTCTGTCCTTAAATACGCTGTAAAAAAACGGTGGTCCCTGTGGACAAGAACTACAACAGCCTGAACAAAAACAGCCTGGTCCAGCCTGGACCATGAAACATAACAAATTGTTCCAGCCAATCACTGACAAGATGATAGTTTCAGTTGCATGGGAGGAAGGGGCAAGGTTCAATAGCTCTCTTGTTTTGTTTGAAGTATCAACAGAAGTGATGTCACCCAACTGTGCTTAGAGAACCTTTAATAACTAGGTTAAATCAATTTGCTCATTTAACACAATGGGTAAGACCGGAGCTACAGTATGTGGAATTCTGTTTGATTTGAGTGGTTCTGAATACAGCCACACAGCACTTTTCCACTTACTTGCACTGTATTTAATACCGCAGCCACACGTGGTACAATTTGGTTTTACAAGAGCTGGGCTGGCACTAGCTGGTTTGCATGCTGACTTCAGTGGATATCTGTACAACATAATGTCAAAACGGTTGTTTCTTTGTATTCTTTCAAGATCAATCCTGGAAGATCCTTTATATGCAAATATTGCACCTTTAAACACCTGTAAAGGCATTGATGAGTCTGCTCAATATTCCCACATACAATACAATAGCTATAGTTCAAGAGCTTAGCTTGTTGACAAACTTTGCATTTTGCCCACCCTTAAAAATAGGGCCCAATGTCTCAAAAGCATCATGATAAAGAGATGAAAGCCACGTCAATCTAACATTGCAGCAAAAAGCAGAGGAATTATAAACTTTGGCAGAATCTGTCAAGAGTTTGGTAGTCTGGCATTTTGGCAGAAACAATCCTCTGTGCGTCTCAGTTGAACAGTTGGGGGAGATCAGCCTGCCACTGAAGGTGTTCTTCAGCTCAACAAGCCTATCAGTTAGAGTAGAAGTGTTGTTTAGAATACTCAGCTTGTCAAGCATTCACCTTTCTGCCATCGCCTCATTTTAATCCAGCTAAATTGCACCTCAAATGACAGAATTGGCTTTCCTATCAAACTTGTTCAGTCAGCTCAAGCTCAAGTACTTTAATTGCAGTCTCACACTCACATAATATAAAAGAACAATATAAAAACACAGTATAAAACAATATAATATAAAAGAACAATATAAAAACACAGTATAAAACAATATAATATAAAAGATTTTCATGATAGCATAATAAAATACAAAGAGGGTAATAGCGTAATAGACTAATAGCGGAGTAACGTGCAATCATAGTGCACAATGAAAGGCTTCAGATTATGGGTAATGTAGATATAACATATTGAACATTGTGTGTTTGTGGGAGGGTGCTGTCTGTGATCACTCGGTCAGGGATTTTAGACTGGGAAATGTGTACCTCACTCTAGCCTGGATGTCCTCGGCCAGCTGTCTGACAGCTGTTGGGGAAAAAAACTGTTGTGGAACCTCTTTCTATTGGTTCTGATGCTCTCTGGTTAGTAGTGCCTTCGTTGGTGTTTAGGAAGCGAGTATCTGGGGTGATGTTGCTCTTTTAGAATGGCCTGCAGTTTGTTCCTGCTGCACAGTGTGAAGAGAGTGTCTATGGAGGGGAGCTGTGTGCCAATAATCCTCTGTGCCATTTTAATAATCTGCTAAAGGGCCTTTTTATCCTTCACTGTAGTGTTTACGTATCATACAGTGATGTCTCTGGTGAGGATACTCTCCACTAGACCTCTGTAGGCCTGTCCAAGAAGCTGTCAACTCAAGCCAGCTTTCTTTAGTGACCAGGGGCCTCATGTACAAAGACTTGCATTGAATTCCTACTAAAACATCACGTGCGCGAAAATCTGGAAAGTAGCGGATGCACAAAAAAAATTCAGATGTATGAAACTGTGCGTATGCAGCAATCTGCACAACTTTTCTTTGTACATCCCAATTAACATGAAATAAAGGCCTGACATAAACGAGCATTACACTCCACCCTCCCTCCTCCGTCAATCACACTCATTTTAATGTGCTAACTAGAAGGCCACTCGAGAGCACAGACCTCAGCGAAGACAAAATGGCCTATCCCGCAATATTAATAAGAATGAAAACTCATTTGTGGATCCATCCGTACTCGAACCTGCTCCAAAATGTAATAATTGAAATCATCAAATTAAAAAAAAAGTTTATTTCCAGCGAATGTGAGGTAGAAGTGCTCTTAGCCAACAAAATGGCAAGAATCTTACGTCTTTATCATCTGTAAAATAACAAAAAAACAGTAGTGGCAGAGCGTGGCAGTAGCTACTAGGTTCAGAGACCGTGACAGATTCATTGGTCAGTCTGCAAGTAGGTGAGAGGGTTTGCATAACAGGGTTTGGTGGCCATTTGGACCATTACAAAATAACTGCATTAATTAATAAAGTCATTAAATCAAGATAGATTGAGAAAATTCAAGATACTTTATTGATCCCCAAGGGGAAATTCAATCGTGTCCAAATAAGAGACCACACATCGCGCACCCAAAGTAAAATAAACAAAGTTGATCCAGGCCACCTTGACAACATTACGATTTCTTGATCATATTCCTATAATTTGCACACAAGTGTGACAACAATAATGTGAATGCTTACTCGAGGAAAGTCAAAGTAGCCCATGCAGTCAATTACACAGGCTATAGCAGTGGTGTAGTCTACGTGATACGCAGGACTACACAGTATTCACCTTATTCAGCCCTGCCCATTTTTGTTAATTCCACGTTGTCTTTAAACTTCCGGTCGGCTAGCTACGTCTAGTTAGCTTCATTGGGATAACACGGCAGAAGAGGATAGAGAGGCTAACTTACAGAACAGCCGCTTCAAAGTCAGTTTTTTCCTAACTTCAGATAGGAAAGCTGTATAACAGAAATGTCTTAAGTCACCAAAATCCTAAATAAACGTTCCTAACTTTAGGATGACCCATAATATATGATGCCAGTCATCTCGATAGAGCTCTGCTATCTCAATGTATCGCAATGGATGTACTGCTCAATCGGAAGTTCGGAGACAATGTGGGCAAAGCTAGCGCCCCCATGTTTGCGCGCGGAATAAGGTGAATACCCACTTAAAAAGCATCACCATCTCAGTATCCTCACTTAAAATAGGCAAGGATAGGTATTAACATTTGGGGTTGATCACAGTATACCCACTACAGTTAACTATACTACATATCAGTATACCCACTACAGCTAACTACACTACACCACTGGGCTATAGCTATTCACTTGGATGATCCTTTCCCATATATGTATACTTTTGAATGAAAACTATTGGAGATATGAAGTGAAAACACCTGGCCAATGGCATGGGCAAATGCGTGAAGCTGACCCCATTCATCACAGGTTTCGAGGAAAGCTTTTCAAAATCTGAAATGTTTGATAAGCCATTCATCAACAATTGTGGAACTAAATATAAGGCTGTTTCTACAGTAAATAGGTTTCACATTCACTTTTAATTCTTGATATCCTCTGATAAGACTACAGTTGACATTATAGATGTAGGCTGTTGCATAGCTTAGTAGTATTTGCACATGTTGCATGCCCATTTATCTAGAAACATAGGCCTGCTTCGAATAACCGACATTTCACAATACTGTGCAAATAAAGGCCTAGACTCGTGATCAACTAATGTTGTTGCGCTGCCTTGCCTCTACGTGTCGCCAACTGGCGATACACATTGGAAATGTGCATTCACCACACATATAGTTGGCGTGGAGAAACCCGGGAGGAACCCGCATTCTCATGCTCATTTACTCTTGATACATCCGACCGAGAGCGTGAAAGATGGCGTACACAACATTTTTGTGCGTACGGAAGCTTTGTACATGAGTCCCCTGATGAAGTAGAGTGGTTGCAAAGCCTTCTTGACAGTGGTTGATGGTTTGCTGATCAGTGCAAGTTGTTGGAGATGTCAACACGGTCCACTTCCTTGCCCTTAAACCACAGAGGTTGCAGAGGGGTAGCTAGGATTAGCTCCGTGATCTTATCAATGTTAAGGATCAGGCTGATGTTTAAGGGCTGTGTGGAGACAGAGGTCCACAACACCACCTACTGTACCAATCTCGGTAATCAAAGGTGTAATGGAGTGCATTGTGGCAAGTGGTATAGGTTTTTAAGCCTTCACCTGTACACATAAGCTGACTAAGCTGCACCCAACTTGCACCCAAAGACATAGTTCACACATCAATAACCTTAACCCAATAAGGCACTCAGGCTCGTAAACTAAAACAGTAGGAGACATGGTTCCATAAAAGAAATCAAGCTTTTATTAACACCATGTACACAGACAATATATACACACACGTCAAACTAACACATGTACATGTACACACGCACATGTGTGTGCACAAGTACACTAAGACAGGAGAGAAAGGGGGATAGGATACAGGGCTGAGGCTTACTGGTGAGAGTTCAGCGAGTCTCCAGGGGGTCACTCACTCACACATGCTTTATCACTCATCAACACAACGGCAAAACAAACTCACAGCCAGTGAAAGGAAGTAGACATGGTACACAAGGGGTATCTCACCACTACAAGGGTCACTGCACCTCCACCTTGGGCCCTCAGCTCTTAAGAAACTGAGGAAGGGCTGAGACACTGGGTTAGTGGGGCCACACTCACACACAGATGCAGCCAAAATGGTAACAAACACAAAATACAGTACTTGCTGGCCCCAGCACTAGATATCAATAGCTATAAAAAGGACTCTGGCTATTTCAATTTCAATTTAATTGTACTTATAGAGCACCAAATCATTACACATGTCTCATGGCGCTTTACAGAGTGTTAGACAATCAGAGAGAAAAAAAAAAGAAAAGAAGGCTCATGGGTAAGAGGGGCGAGGAAAAACTCCCTAGAAATGGAGATACTGTAGGAGAAAACCTCGAGCAGATCCACGACTCAAGGGCCTGACCCATCTGCCTAGGGTCAGATACAGGACAGTAAGGTCTGTATACATGACAAATGCATACGTTAGTCAGGTGTAGAGAATAGAACATTGTGTTTAAAGCCACCTGAGGTGAATGTTACAAGAGGTGGGATGGTTACATATCCAATATGATAATGCATTAATCCTAATTTAGTGTCAGAAAGAAATGGAATTGTCCAGGGGATTAGGATTTGTCATATGGCAAGTGGTGGGCCGGCAGTACGGGCCAGGAATCCGGGCAAAGTTGTCATAGCGCAGGTGGTGGGTCGCTAGGCTGTGCGGACCAGGAATCCAGGTAGGGGGACAGTAATAGGCGATGATAGGGCAGTCGTAGGGATTGGACTTCAGGTGAGATAAGGGCCAAACACACGGATGGCTGATGACTGGTGATGGTATACCTCACAAGTGAGGTAAGGGGGAAGAAAGAGAAATGTAGAGTGGGTTAGTATTACTGAAAATCAAAATGGTTAATGTCAATAAGTAAATCAATTGTACTATATATTGTTGCAGTATACCATAGTGAGAATAGGCAAGAGAGGGAGAGTTGAGAGAGAGAGAAGAGAGGGGGGGTTGTATGGCGTGACACATGAAAAGTCAATGACAGCACTATGCTATAGCAGCATAACTAAGGCATGGTGAAGGGTAGTCAACATCAGCGCAGGTATGGTCAGTGACCACCATCGCACGCAACCATCACCATCGTGCCAGTCACATGAGGACACAGCAGGGTTGTCCATTCCAAAAATCCCTGAGGTGGGTGAAGTTGCACCATACCTAACTATGGGAGGCAGTAAAGAGGTATGTTTTAAGTCTAGACTTAAAAATAGGGAGGGTGTCTGCTAATCAAATTGAGGGAGGGAGATTATTCCAGAGGAGGGGTGCGCGATAGCAGAAAGCTCTGCTATCTACTGTAGTTTTTGAGATTCTTAGAATTACAAGAAGTATTCTGTGATCGTAGCGGTCTGGATGGGTTATATGGGACTAGGAGATCTTTAATATATTCTGGTGCCCGGCCATTTATGGCTTTGTATGTTAGAAGTAATATTTTGAAGTCAATGCGACTTTTAACAGGCAGCCAGTGTAGGGATGCTAGGATAGGGACTAGTGATGGGTCATACAAAAGCATAGAGCAAACAGAAAATACAAGAACATAAACCAATATTCTCACAGCAGGGCTGCAAACACTGATTAGGGCCTCCTGTCAGTGGTACAATGAAAGCAAATGTAAATACAAATTAAACAATAACAAAATCAATTGCAATGGGCCAAACACTGTCACACTGGGGATCTGCAGCACATTTTATTATAACACACTTTACATTGACAAGGAATCTCTTAGTGCTACAGAATGAAAAAAATGCAGTTAAAACAATAAAAGAAAAGAAAAACACATTTGGAAGATAAATGATGTGGTGGTAGTGTAGCTGGGCAAGCGTGCAGTAGCCTGAAAGTTGTGGTTTCAATAATATAGTTGACATGCATACAGTATGTAAGTCACTTTGGGCTACAGTGTCTGCTAAATGAATAAATTTAAATTTAAATTTAAAAAATATTTTTAAAAAAGGCAGCGGTGAAAATCAGCAGCTGGTCAAAATAATTAAAAATCATCATAAAAAATGTTTTAAGACCACATTTTAACCCTTAAACAGGCAAGAGGGAAAAAATAGTTACATTCTGTCTCATTTGCAAGGAAAACATTTCCACATTCATTTTTGAAATATTTTGGATATTTTGGATTTTATGAGTTGTATCTCCTGGGATACGTTGCCCTATTAAGGTACAAAAAAAAAACTAAATAGTGAACTTTTCCATTTCTCATTTGATACATATAACTGATAAAATCTTGCTTTCCTTGATCATTTATGTCATAAATACTATTTTTAAAATGGATTTCATATTATTTTTTATCAAATTCTACTATATAGTATGGAGATGACATCTCATCGGATGTTCTGAATTTACGGGCTTTTGCAGTTGACGGGTGCTTAAACTTAAAGTACACACAAAGTTATTAAATGAGATAACTTGACAATTTGTCAGTATTTGTGTACATTCATCTGGCTTTTCTTTTTGATTTACCAAAATGGCAGCAAAATAAAGCCTGTACATACTCAAACAGTGTTATCTATGTGTATAACAAGGGAACTTTGCAGGGAGCCATCCATACCAAGACCTTAACAGTCACAGCCCACTGAGGTTCCGGAAGTAACAATCTAATTCACATTCTCCTTTGAGAACTGGATTATAAGTCATACAATTGTAACCATCCAATGTAGACTTAAAACCTTTTTTATACAGTCTAAGGTTAAAATCAGCTACGGCCTGATCAACCAATGGAAATGGCTTAATGTAAACTGTGGATTAAGTCATCTTGTCTTACAGTCAAAATTAAGTGTTTAAAACTATCATTAGGTTGGCAAACATTGGAAAATGCATTATTCGCAATAGCTGATCATGGGATTAGTAGTTCCTTTGATTGGAAATTAAATGTATACATACTGTATACAAATGTATGATATAATGTATTTTTGTTGTTTTTCCATTAGTTTTTGTTTTGCACAAAATTAAATGTTGCACGATCACGATGGGGAATGGGGAACTTACATCCAGTACCTGACTCCTTAGGGTGGTAGGTGGTGACTGTTGAGTTCTATAAGGGACTGCTCATTGGTTAAGCGGGTTGGCCTGCTCACTTCAGTAAATATGGCCAAATGTCCCTCAATTTAAACACTGTCACCTAAATTTCTTTGCTTTTTTAGGCATTTGTTCCATTGCCTCTTCTTCCTCCTCCTCCTCATCCCCAGCAGAACTATTCACAGTCTCTAGTTCTAACTCTCAATTCTGTCTGATCATCCTCATCTTCATCACTAGTGCCTATGCCTGAAGAGTGTTCAGGGATCTCAATTCTGTCTGATTATCCTCATCTTCATCACTAGTGTCTATGCCTGAAGAGTGTTCAGGGATCTCAATTCTGTCTGATTATCCTCATCTTCATCACTAGTGCCTATGCCTGAAGAGTGTTCAGGGATCTCAATTCTGTCTGATTATCCTCATCTTCATCACTAGTGCCTATGCCTGAAGAGTGTTCAGGGATCTCAATTCTGTCTGATTATCCCTCATCTTCATCACTAGTGCCTATGCCTGAAGAGTCTTGGGATCTCAATTCTGTCTGATTATCCTCATCTTCATCACTAGTGCCTATGCCTGAAGAGTGTTCAGGGATCTCAATTCTGTCTGATTATCCTCATCTTCATCACTAGTGCCTATGCCTGAAGAGTGTTCAGGGATCTCAATTCTGTCTGATCATCCTCATCTTCATCACTAGTGCCTATGCCTGAAGAGTCTTCAGGGATCTCAATTCTGTCTGATTATCCTCATCTTCATCACTAGTGCCTATGCCTGAAGAGTGTTCAGGGATCTCAATTCTGTCTGATTATCCTCATCTTCATCACTAGTGCCTATGCCTGAAGAGTGTTCAGGGATCTCAATTCTGTCTGATTATCCTCATCTTCATCATGAAGAGTGTTCAGGGATCTCAATTCTGTCTGATTATCCTCATCTTCATCACTAGTGCCTATGCCTGAAGAGTGTTCAGGGATCTCAATTCTGTCTGATCATCCTCATCTTCATCACTAGTGCCTATGCCTGAAGAGTCTTCAGGATCTCATTCTGGGATCTTCTCAATTCTGAAGAGTCTCAGGGATTATTCTGTCTGATTATCCCTCATCTTCATCACTAGTGCCTATGCCTGAAGAGTGTTCAGGGATCTCAATTCTGTCTGATTATCCTCATCTTCATCACTAGTGCCTATGCCTGAAGAGTGTTCAGGGATCTCAATTCTACCTGATTATCCTCATCTTCATCACTAGTGCCTATGCCTGAAGAGTGTTCAGGGATCTCCTATCACGCTCATTCGCTCGCTCTTCTATTCATCTTTCTGTTGCCATAAAATGAGCTAACTGTGATACCCTGAAGGGCAATATATGGTTGTACTGTCATAATGTACATACCTGTACATGATAACATCTCTTTTTGCAGTGTATATTAGCATATCTTCCTGTTTGAGACTACATTTTCAATACTACAGAGAATACCCATTGACCAAATTTTATACCCTAATCTGGCAATGTATCTTGAGGGATACATACATTTTAAAGTTACTAAACTAACTCCACAAACACAGTTAGGCTTTTTTTTCTTTATCAATATATTTAGACAATAGTCATAATCAGTTACATAAGTTAATATGCCGCTGGGATTTTTTTTTGAAAATTGATTTATTGAAAATAACTATGATTTATATGTAATTACTCACCACTTGGTTAGCATGCGCTACCGCTGGCGGCCATTTTGATTTCTGACCGAGCTAACTACATAATGACAAACAACCTGAGCCAAGTCATATGACCTACAGACTGATAACAGATAGGACTTTTAATCAATCGTAACTTGATTTGGATTTTTTTTTAGAAATGCCCCCCACGGGGTGTTAAAAAGTATGTACCTCCTGGTGCACGTTGCCTAAAATGCGTAGACTGTGGAGCCCTCAAAATGTCTGGGAGGGCATTCCAAAGACGAGGGTCGGCGGAGAAGAAGGCTTGATCGCCCATTGTTTTGAGTTTGGTCTTGGAGTTGTGGAGGTTTGTTTGAGTGGAACGGAGGGATCATGTTGAGTGTAGTGGGGTGACGAGCTCTTTAAGGTGTGTGGGGGGGCATTGCCGTTGATAGACTGGTGGGTGAGAAGGGAGACCTTATTCAATCCAGTGGAGTGAGTGAAGAATTGGGGTGATGTGTTCGTATTTCTGCACTCTCATCAGGATCCCAGCGGCAGAGTTTTAAATGTATTGCAGCTTCTGAAGGCCCTTGCTCCCGATGAGAAGTGTGTTGCAGTAGTCCAGTCTGGAGGAGACAAAGGCATGTACCAGCTTTTCGGCATCAGAGAAAGTCAGAGTTGGACGGAGTTTACCAATGTTTTTGAGGTGATGGAAAGAAATCTTACAGAGGTGTTTGATATGGATTTCAAAGGTGAGATGGTGGTCAAATCTAACACCAAGATTGGTGATTGATGGGGGAAGAGGAAATGTTGTGACCAGAGAAGGTAATGCTGGCACTGTCAATGTTTTTGAGGTGGTAAAAAGCTGATTTAGTTATTGCTTTCATGTGACTGTTGATATTTAGATCACTGTCAATTAATACACCAAAAGATTTTTAACAGTATCCTGTTGAGCCCTTTTGTGTCAAGGAGAGTGGCAAGTCTTTCCTTCTTTTTTTACCAAATTAAACTACTTCAGTTTTTTCTTTTTTCAGCTGAAGAAAATTTTGAGACATCAAGTTGTTGATTTGGTGTTCAGGATGCAGATGACTTGGGGAAAGAAACTCCTTCTCAACTTCTCCTCCTTTCTAATTTAGCCATGTGTGAACATATTGGTTTAAACCAGTGGTCCCCAAACTACGGCCCGCAACCTCATTTTGGGTGGCCCCCCAAAACATGTCCGTGGTATATAGCATAGGAGTACGACATCGTCAAACTATAACCTCCGTAATTTCCCCCATTCATTCTCTATGGCGTGTCTTAACAGTACACATGTAATACTCTTTTTGTCCACTGCTAGTTGTTTTGGCGCTGTTTCGCGTTTGCCATAGAAAACGGAATGAAGTAGGCCTACCTGCAAACAATGCAAGAGGCCTATGCTGACTGCAGAAGTATTCTAAAAGTTTATCAATTAATTGTTAATAACTAACTTAATTCTATTCAAGTCATATTTCTGGGACTTTCTGGGATAATTATTTCTATTTTTTATTCACTCGTTCAAATGTTCATACAGAGTTCACAAAGTTCTCATCAGGTTCACAAAGTTCTCACCAGCACTTCATAAAACTCTCATAGTTTGAGAACTTTAAATTATTTGTAGGATATTGCTTGTTCACAACTTGAGCTGTGTATGCAAAGACACAGAGTTCAGAGTTCAAAATATACTTTTGGGACTCCCTGCTAACACTTTTGGGAATGCTAAAGTCTTTTTATTAGTATTATTTCATTTGAGCTACATTTTACACTGATTATAGCATGATTGGTAAGGTAGACTGCTGTTCTTCACAGCACTAAGCTATTTATGGTTACTGATATAGTCCGAGTCTCTGGCCCTCTCTTAGAGCCAGTCATAGTGAGCTGGCCCTCGGAAGAAAAAGTTTGGGGACCACTGGTTTAAACAGTCCACAATCAAGGGTGTTCTCCGAGTTTACATGTAGCACTGACTCACCTTAGGCCTTAGTCAGCCATACTTTCTGATTTGGAAAGACATGGGTAAGTTTCCTCTTCTCCCTTCCCTTTAGTTTTGCGCATTTATGTGAGAGTATCCCAATTCTCTTTTGGATCTCTTTTTTGCTAAGGGGAAGCTGTTGTTCTTGATTATTTAATGAAATAGAGGTCGGGATTGTGTCGTAAAATCGCTAAGAATTGTGGGAATCACGGTAATGGCGGCTACTGTACAGATAGAAAGTCAATGGGGTAGGTAAGACTTATGTCAAATAGACCTCTTTAACATGTAATCACACATGTTGTCCAACATGGAAATGATCTCTATGGATATATAACTATGTCTGTTTTACCCAGTGGATGTAAAACAACTTAATACGAGGCAGTAGTAAGTTACAGCTTCAGATAGCATAGCTGTGTGTGTGGAATGTTAGTAAACCCCAATTACTCCCCAATGCCTCACGAGCAGTACTGGCATGAAAGCTAGCAGCCTGGGCTCCCAATCCGAGGTGCTGCTGTTTCTGGGAATGAAAACATTCTACTCATTACTGCGACTTGCAGTTACAAGTAAATTGATCATGACTTCTGAACCAAAGGTGATAAATTGATTTTGTTTTTTTCTCAAAGGAAAACACAAAGTTGTCTATCTCTCATACACTATATCTGTAATATAAATTAGGTAAAAAATAAGATTTATCTTGACAAAAAGATATTTTTGTGGTACAGTTTTGTTTAAAAACAAGGTGTGTTACACTCAAACTTATTAACTATGATGTATAACATTTTAAAGGACTAGTTCTCCTGATTACAATGAGTGGTATATTATCTCTGCCATGTAGCATGGCCACACAATAAGCCTTTTGTGTCACGAGGGCACGGAATGTTTTGTGTGGTTTGCAAAGGGGTAATAAATGTATCATAACAAAACAGACAAAACAACAAAAGGTGACTTATTTTTTAAAAAATGATGTGTGTTTTCCCTAAACGTATTAATTATATTTATGCCATTTGTAAGGGCTGTCTCCTGATTAGAATGGTGGGTATATTGTATCTCTGTCATGTAGCATAACCACACAATAAGCCTTTTTGTGCCATAACGGTAGGTTTCCACACAGCGAAACACTGTGTGAATTTCAGCCAGTAAAATGTTGCCTCAGGGGTGTGGACGGCCAAAACCGTTAACCGTTTGACTGCAGTGTCTAGCCAGTGGTGGCAAGCGAGCTAATTGGGCTATCAGCTAGTTCAAAAGTTTAAGTATTTAATGAAGATATACAGGGGACTTTATGCCTCGGTTAAGTTGATGTTGCCTATAAACAATTCATGTTCATAGAAACAACAATGTCACTAAGACATAATATACCTGTGTTGCAGCATGTAGCCTAGCTGCCTGGCTAGGCTTACAATGAAATGCAATGTCCGGAAATGCTAGCGATTGGCCTGCCTGAAAAGTTTGAGTGTTTAAACTAACATTTACAGTGACAGAAATTTACATTTACAGAAATACCCAACATACACTGCTCACCACGGAAAAACAAGCACACTGAGAGACTCATTAATGAAAAACTTTGCCATTAATAAGGATTCTAAAATTAAAAATGATAATTGTTTTATGTTGCATTCACTCTTGTGGCCATATATTGAAGGTCCTATTTTTCACAGGGAAGTTTTCAAAAATCGCTATTTTGGAAAAGTTAACAGCATATCATTATGGCCGATTTGTATGAAAGTCACGCATTTTACATATTACCATGTCTGATGCCCCGCGAAATGGCAGCGTACCATGTCCAAAATGTAATTTATGTCCAGCTTATTATTCGCTTAACTTTTTTTACCACTCGTCTGATATCAATGCTTCATACAGGCTACTGCTGTTGACTCCTCGCATCTACTACAGGTAGCGATTAGGCTACTTCTGATGTCAAGTAACGACCATTTAGGATATGTAAAATATCGAAGTTGTGGGACATTTACATAGCTTAAAGTGTATGTTTATTTTGTCGCCCTAAAGACCTCCATGTTGGTTTCAGAAATCAGTCCTACAGTTCAGCTAATGCATTATCAGACCACTTTTGGTCTTGACCCTGGTCAGTTCAGCATTGAGCTTCTTGATGTGGGTAGCAATACTGTAATTTCCTGTCTATTACCCAAGTGACTTACATGTCAACTATAGGGATTACATTGTCCCTGGAGCAACTTGGGGTTAACTGCCTTGCTCAAGGGCACACCTGTAAAGCCAGGATTTGAACCCACAACTTTCAGGCTACTGTCCGCTAGCCCACTACACTACCAGCTATGACGTTACACAACGGCGTGAGGTTGGATGGGTGATAGCTGTTTGGAGTTAGGAACTAGGTTGGGAAAACTAAATATAAAATAAGTAAAAAAAATATGTGTACATGTTTTGGTATTCAGTAGGTCTAAATGACAAGGCTAAATGCAGTGGTAAGGATGACAATGTTTTGACAAATGTTAAAGACAATTATGTACTAACAAATGGTGTCCTATATTCCCACAGCTGGACCAGTGGATGTGCTCAAGTTGTTTGACTTTCACAACACTCCAGATGGAGTGACAAAAGTACCAGGGTTTTGCACCCTCCGAAGAGGATCCAAACCAGACATTGCTTTCAGAGTGGACAAAGAGGCCCAGCTCAGCACTCCCACCAAGCACTTTTTCCCAGGTGATAATCCTTCAACACATACATATTAGACTAACGTTTTTCTCAAATATACATTTACGCATTAGTCAAACTCCTTGGTATAACATTTTATTTACATTTATCAATTTATCAGACCCTTTTATCCAAAGCGACTTACATATGTCAATTATATTACAGTATAAGGGCCAAGTATTCTTGTGTATTGATGTACTTCCCTAGCCTGGGAAAACCAAGGTGAACCTATTAGCAAATTTGAATTTGCTCTGCAGGTCAGTCTGGCAAGGAGGCCATTGACACCCATTTCCAATGTTCCAAAAACCCAGGCCCCAATCACAATCACTTATCCAGCATTGTCAGGCTTTATATGACCGATAGAGCAGTGCATTCAACACAACCAGTGGCTGCACTGATGGCGACAGGGTAAAACCGATATGGATGTGTATTTTCTTTTGTAATTGAGTAAACAATTATATTTAAATCCCTAATTTATAAAAAAGATTTGATTGCAGCACTTCTCAAACGATTTGGTGAGAGTTAAATGCACCAATTTAAGTTTAATTTCACTCCTGATTATGCCCCTGGAAGTTGTAAGTCAATGAAGCCTTTCCAGACCCACTGTCAATCTCAACCGAGATATGCAGTCTGATGTCCTGTGAAAGAGAGAGTGAGGAATTTATCAAAATAAGTTGTAAGTGGATATGAAGAAAAAGATTGAATGTGTTTTTTTAAAATGTATTATGTCTTGTGTTATAGCCCTAAATTGTGATACGTTGTGCATATCTTTCAGGAGAGGAGTTTCCCCAGGACTTCTCCATTCTCATGACCATCAAGCCTAATGCTGGGGTGCAGTCTTTCTTGCTCTCAATTTACAATGAACATGGCATTCAGCAGATGGGTGTGGAAGTTGGGCGCTCCCCAGTTTTCCTGTATGAAGACCAGCATGGGAAACCTGCAGCTGAGGATTACCCCTTATTCCGTGGAATCAACTTGGCTGATGGAAAGTAAGTAGTGCTACATATTTTTTTTATTAGATTGATTATTTATGGATATCATTTAAATCAAATGACTGAATTGTTCAACTTATGTATATCCAAAAAAAAACCTTTTTGATGAAATGTCAAAAATGCCTATGCTGTGTGTTGTGCAGATATCCACTAAAGTTAGTATACAAACCAGCTAGCGTCACTCTCTTGTAAAACCATGTTGGATCAGGTGTGCTGCTGTGTTAAATACAATGCAAGGTAATGGAAGAGTGCCATGTGGCTGTGCTCAAGACAACTCAAATCCTGTAGATTTCCTCATAGCTTCTTTTTTTAAGTGCAGGATTGGAACCAATAGCAATACCAAATCCGGAATTGAAATTGTTAAAGGGACTTTAAAGGGGAATTCTGACAATTTCAAATAGATCTCCGTTTCTCGAGGTCACCCAGTACTGTCGGTAAGAAAACAAATGAAAACACCTGGTTTAGCTCAATTGCTGCATCCAACAGCTAAAGCTGCCAGGTGGACGATGTGCTCTAGTTCGTAATTTGTTTCGCACTCTGGCCTGTTTTCCTCGATGTATGTTCCTTCCTCCAGCATCTCCGTGATTGCTCGTTGTTTGGATTCAAATCCGGGAGAATCTCTCTCGGCCAACTTGAACAATCAGGTAAAATCACAGGAAGATGGTATAAAGTGTTGGATTTCGATGTTAAGAAGTACACTGAAGTCGTAGGTTATAGATCCATATGTTTGAGAAATAAAAGCGCACAAAAGTCCAGTATAAATAAGTATAATGCACAGTCTATGTGGAACGGTCACGACCAAAGATTCATTTGGCAACTTCGAACCCACAGGTGGCGTTATGAAAGGATCGTTGTTCGGTCTTATCTTTGCAAGTCAGCACTATTGCTGCCAAGGGTACAAACCTTTCACTGTAACACAAGTTCAGAGGTTTACACCGTTCCGATGACGTCTTTATCTCGGCAGCTGCAAGGCCAAGCATGCTTTTTTCAAACAGGCTTTGCCCATCTACAGTAAGACACAAAGCAACAAAGAGAGACATAGGGATACAGAGCGCACATTGGGGGAATTCTGGTAGAATAGCTTCAGTATATATATAAGTTAAACTTGTTATTTAAAATGTTATAAAAGTATGTTAGTTAGGAATAACTTCAGTGTGTTACTTGAATATGGTTGAGGTAATATAAATACATGCTTTACAGTTTCAAACTCGTTCTTTCCTCATGATGTCTACAAACCATAGTGATAAATTTATACCACACCGCGGTGAAAAATTTGGGTGCACCTAAATTTTGTGCTGGTGCACCTAAATAAAAAAGTTAGGCTGGAGCCCTGCAAGTTTGTTGTTCTAAGAATGACATTTGTTTAACTTTTTTTTTTACAATATTCATGTTTAATGTGAACTAAAGACCACTTCGTTTTTAACCATATCCTTTCAGATGGCACCGTGTAGCCCTCAGTGTGGAGAAGAATATTGTGACCATGATTGTAGACTGCAAAAAGAAGATATCCAAATCCCTGGACAGAAGTGACCATGCCATTATCAGTACAGATGGAATTGTGGTGTTCGGCACCAGAATCCTTGATGACAATGTGTATGAGGTAAGAGAGATTGAGACACTTATTGGGCTCTATTTTAGTAATCGGAAACGCTTGGTCAGAGACACAAAGTTTAGGGCATCCGTTGCCTACTGGTTAGGGAATCGGACTTGTGACCAAAGGGTGGCCGGTTCAATCCCTGACATCCGAAACAGCTCTCCCACATCCACATCCACATCCACGGATGAGGTGCCCTTGAGCAAGGCACCTAACCCCCAACTGCTTCCCGGGTGCCATATTAAGGGCTGCCCACTGCTCCGGATGTGTAGGTGTACTCCTACTGTGTGTGGGATCCCAGCCCACTGCTCCCGGATGTGTAGGTGTACTCCTACTGTGTGTGGGATCCCAGCCCACTGCTCCCGGATGTGTAGGTGTACTCCTACTGTGTGTGGGATTCCAGCTCACTGCTCCAAGTGTGTGTGTGTGTATGAATTGGGTAAAATGCAGAGAACAAATTTCAACACCCCCCCCCCCCTTTCTTAATCAGTCATGGGTGTGTTTTAAGCGTAACATTTTGTATACTAATGAGAGTGACATCTGTCCTTTTAACAGCAAGCATTGTATGTATGTATTTTGACAGTCAGTGCATTTGAAGGAATCTGCTTGTACACGACATTGTGTATACAACCAGTGCTCGAAGTGGGCCGGTACTTACCGGTACACAGTGCCTGCACTTCTACATTTGACTCTTAAGCGTACCTGCACTTTTCCTTGCGTACCGGCAGTTCTTGCCGGTACTCTTTTCTGTCATCTCTAAATCAGGTTCCACGTACCCTCTGACTCTGGGGCTAATTAAGTAAACTACATTTCCCAGGAACATGCCGCTATGTGACACTCACCTGTTCCTCCAAACTGTAGCCTCTACTTGTACAGCTTTCTATTGTCACGAGGCAACAAAGGGGCAACAGAATCATCACCGCACATAATTAAGCGGCTTTGACAGGAGGTAATGTTAGCACATCTTAAAATGCCTACTAGTCTAGAACTGTGAATCAAAACACTCCAACACCGGCATAAGTAACATGTTTAAAAACTATTGTGTGTTAAGGGGGAACACATCCAATTTAATGAAGCATTTGGGAACACACTGGATAAACTTGAAAGCAGAGGAACGTTCGATTAGGCTACTTGTCATCGCTCCATGATCTGGCAGAGTGTGTGCATCCATGGCAAGCAGTTTTAACGTTTAATGGCTAAACATCAGATATGGCAAGCCATCTAGAATTATAATTATGCCTAGAAGCAATGAAGCTACAGATATTGATAATACAGTGAAATATAGTTAAATTCCATGTACAAAATTGCTTTGCAAATATGTAACCTTTTTCAGCCCTTTACAGTTTGCAGTATACACTGTGATTCATCACCAATATCTCTTAGTATATTTTATTCACTGTAAAAATGTAAAATATAATTGCCTATTTGATGTCTCGATACCAGCTGATACATTCGCTGATATCAATACACCGTACGATACATGTGAATGATGAGTACCGGCACCTTTTTTTCTCCATTTCAAGCACTCTATACAACAAAGAGATTTCACTAAACTTTGCTTTACTAAAACCTGTGTGTGACTAGCAGAGTATAGCATACATGCACCTGCACTCGCCTATTATTGGAACTCATAGGCAAAGTAAAACTAACTTCACCGTGGTCTCGTGGGCAATGACAAAACACTTGTACACAGTTATTTACTTTTACTATTGACTGACGAGTTACAATCAAAAACATAGCCTGAAAAAAGCAACACTTACCCCATATAATGTTCGAATGACTGAATAAAAATCCTAAGGAATCTTATCCTGCAGATGAGTTGTTTGAGACTTGTTGCTAAGGGCTGCTTACATCTGCGTTTTCAGCTGTGCTATTTCGCTTTAGGACAGGTTTTCTTGGTCAGTGGCGTAATGATTTTTAGAGTGTGTAAGAGCGATTTTTTAATTAAACAAGATAAACAATGTTTAATTAGAACAAGCCTTGCCTCATACTTTGTGCCGGGTGTACGTAAAGTAACACTGCAACAATTTGTTACTTTTTGAGATATGCTTTTATCAAGTAATTTGTTTTAAAATCATCTGCAGCTTTTGATGGTAAATGAAATGTGTCATTCCCATTTTCCATTTTCATTGAATCGTCCATCGTCATGCCACTTAGGTCTGTCAAAAAATGCTCAGATGTTATTTCACAAGCCCAATTATAACCCTATAATTAGGCTGGAGAATAAAACGGTCCGTTTTGGAAGATTTAGCGCCCCCTCCAGATGGTTTTCTGGACATCGATATGAATAATTAATTACCTTGACTAGCCTACTTACCTCACGCCACGTTATGCAACAAAGCCTTTACTGTACCCAGATGGAAATGCACATGGAGTTGTGCATGATTGAGCCAGAATTGGAGGTAATCAGATACTGAGGAAGATCGACTCCCTTAGAGATTGGAATTAAATGTTTCTGAGTGTCAAGTATAGTTCTTTTGACTGTTTTCACCGTTTGGCACTTCAGCCTAGACAAAGCATTTACACTCACTACCAGTATAACTCACTACCTGTATAACCCATATGATATAGCATAGTGGGTTTTCAACTCTACACTGTACCTACATTAAGCTAACTGTAAACACATGCTTTTATATAATCACTTAAATGCTGTGCCCCCTAAAAATATGGATTTATATGCAAGTAATTCCAAAGAAGTGCTGAATAATTGTAAAATGTCCATTACATGATGGATTTTGTTTGTTACTGGTTTAGCTTGGCATACAAAGTTTGCTAATGGGGAAGATCATGTGCATGTTAACATCTAGGGTAAAAATATATCTATATATTTTTATATAGATATTTAAATATCTCTACAATAACCAATAAGTTACAAAACAGGTTAAAGTTTGTTTTTATATGCCCTACAGTAGATCAAAAGTTACAGCATTTTGAAGACAGTGACAAGTGGAGTGTCAGGCATTAGGATTTTGTGCTCTTGAAAAGCATATTTATCTAAAAGTAATTGTGAAAGATATTACTATTCATTTGTTCTTTTATGTTAAACATGTGTTCCTTTTCATGGTTTTGACATGAAAATCAAAAAATATATATATTTTTAGGAAACTTTTAAAATATGCTGTTCTGTAACTCCGTTACCGTAACTACGTTACCATGAAAGGCAGTATTTTTCCCCTCCCTCCCTGGCAGTAAGCCCAAAAATGAAATTAATTTCCAAAAAGAAAGCGCTTCGGTCAATTGATTTAGTATTTCGTTTGCTGGACTTAGTAATGATGACAGTGATAGTGAAGGAGTCAATAGTGGTGAAATAGGAGAGCTGAGGGCCCAGAGAAGAAGAGAGAGAGATAGCATTGGGGTTGAAGGAGTGGTAAATTTGGCTAATTTTGTCTTCAAAGAAGTGTAAGAAGACCTGGCACTGCTCAGGGGCCTTAGTGACAGGCAGTGACAGGGGGTTTGAGGAGTTTGTCCACAGTCCTAAATAGGGTTTTTTGGCCTGGACATGGAGGAGGTTATGAGTGATGAGTAGTACATTTGTAAGGCCAGTTTTCTTATATAGCCGTTCAAGACAGCGGCCAGCGGCCTTTAGTTGCCTGAGCTCAGAGGTGAACCAGGGGCATGTACGGTTTGCTGGTACAAGCCTAGTCCTGACAGGGGCAAAGCTATCAAGCAGGCTGGTTAGGGTGCCATTGTACATAGCAACCAAGTTATCCGTGGACAAGAGCTCGTCAAGGTCAAACAGTGAAGCATGTAAACTGCATTGTTTGTTTATTCAGAATAAAATGGATCGCAAATGGATCTAAATGAAGAAGCGTAAGCCACTTACAACGTAGGCTAAAATGGCCTTATGTCTCTGCAGCAAAAATCAACGCATTTCTCTGTGAGGGCTTGCCTCGCCCTCAGGGGTAGCCTATGCTTGGAGAAGTAACAAAATAGGACATTGAAGGCTGACTATCATCCCTTCTGCCATGGCAAGCCTGCTTCATGTGTCTGTTCATCGCCGAAGTCTCGTTTTTTAGCTGTCAAAGGCAAGCAGCATGCCGCACTTAATGCACTCGACAAAGCCGACACATGTTGTCATTGCCCACGACTTGTTTAAAATGGTTCCATACCTCCGAGTTTCCTCCAAACAAGTTAATTCTCCTGTTTTTATTTTTTTCATTACATCTTCAAGCTCCATGTTGCACGTAAGCTACACAATACAGCACAGCTGGCCCGGCATTTTGTAACTTTGTAGCCTAACTTGTGCAACTTTGTACACATTTGTTACTTAGGCCTACTTTGCTAAAATATATAATATTTCTGATTATGGCATAGCTTTCTACTCACCCAATTAGGCTAATAAAGTAATGATTAAAATAAAAAAATAAAAAAACACAAATGCTTGATCAAGGGCCCGGCCCGAGGACAGGGGTGGGAAATATCGGCCTCGGGAAGAGAATCTCTATCTTGAAACCAGACTGGTTTGGATCAAGAAGGTTGTTCTGTGAGAGGATCGGGCAGATAATCTAAACCCAATGCTTTACTAAAACCTAGCAGAGTATAGCCTACACACATTTGCAGTCGTCTATTATTTGAACTCATTGGCAAAGTGAAACTAACTTTACCGTGGTGTCAGTCAACGACAAAACAGTTATACACAGTTAATTACTTTCCCTATTGACTGACAATGGGTTACCATCGAAAACATAGCCTGGAAAAAGCAACATTTACCCCAGAAATGTTCGAATGACTGAATAAAAAACATTTATCCTGCAGAGGAGTTGCTGCTTACATCTCATGACAGTGCGTCTTCAGCTGTGCTTCATATTTGCCTCTCGCCCCTCGCCTAATCACTTTTATCTGTCATTACCAATTTGCAAATGATGGTGAATAACTACTCATTGTGAGATGTATTTTGTAATATCTTTATTCTAACTAGAAATGCAATTCCGAGGAATTGCACGAGGGGATGCAATCTGCTGGTTAGGTGGGGTAGGTGTTGGTGGGGCTGTTAAGCTTGATGCTAGCTGGTTGGTAGGGTAATTGTGATACCTGCAAAGGTGCTTTTGGAGTAACCAAATTTGAATCTTGTGTGACATGACATTCTTGAGATATCACACTCAAGGTGTTTTTGACCTTGACATTTGACCTTCAACCTCCAACATCAACTCACTTGAGATATGGCTGGGACTTTTATTTTGACACACAGGAAACACTTTAACAGGATGTGTAGTTCAGGTAGAGCTAGATTGTATGCTTAAAAGCTGAGACAGTTGGAGTCCTCACAGGTGACACCTGTGCCAGTGTTCTGATTAGCCTGGGAACTGCTCTGAGAACTACTTAATGAGCGCAGCTGGCTCTATTATGACATAACAGCCCCCATTCAAGTCTATGGGGGAAAAAATACACTTTTAATTACAAATATCTCAAAAAGTATAAACTTCTCAAAAATGAAAAACGGATAGGACGGTAAGGCCTTGGAAGATCTACGAAACGGTGTTTCAACCAAATTTGTACGTTAAGCGGTTTGAGCTGAATAGCGCGCACAAAAAGGTAAAAAGAAAAATAATAAGAAGAAGTCCCCGGATTTCAATAGAGGGGATGCATCCCCTCTAATTATGTTTCCCATTGTAATTGTGTAATTTGTAATGTTTTGCATGGATGTGCGCTGGTGCGCGATTGTGGATGAGAGAAGCAGGGTGCGTTGTGGACCCACCCATACAGTATCACTGTTGATAATAAACTCTTAAAATAACATATAAACAACTCGCCATGGATTTCTGAACTCGCCACGGGTTTCTCTTGGTCAGTGGCGTAATGCGTTTTAGGTGTTGTGCGATAGCGATTTTTAGATCATGCGCCAGACCCCTCCTTAGGTCGTTAATTGCCACACCCCTTGGTGCACTGCTCGAAAAAAGAGACAAGCATGTTGAAAAACTCGAGTCTACAATAGGAGTACGAGGTTTTGCGGCACAAAAATAGGGCCCTAAGAGTCACGTCGTAGTAGGTTAGCCTAAGGTAGGGTTTCTCAACGGGGGCGGTACCGCCCCCTGGGGGGCGTTCGTACAACCTTTTATTGTGTGTGTGTGGGGGGGTGGCTGTTCCATAGCCCCATCCCCTGAAGTCTGCAACCTGGGCGTCATCCTGAACCCTACCCTGTCTTTCCAATCCCAAACTAAAAACATCACAAAATCTGCATTCTATCACTTGATAATCTCAAGACTACGATCCTCACTATCCGACTCGATAACCGAAACCCTCATCCACTGCTTCATCTCCACCCGTCTGGACTACTGCAATGCCATACTCACAGGTCTCCCCTCCAAGGCCCTGGACAGGCTGCAATATGTACAGACCATAGCTGCCAGGGTCTTAACCGTTTGACCAAAACCTGATTGACGCAAAGTGCGTCAAAAAACACACCCTTTCTTCTCTGGTACATTGCTTCGGAACTGTTCATTGCAGCAAGATGACACCTTTATTGCGTGACAGAGCAGAAGTGGGGCTTTCCAATGAGACTACGCACTTGTCTGTACGATCAAGTATGAAAATAAATTTTAAAAATCATGAAATTAAATGAAATTGAATCATATTTACAGTCTCTCTGCGTTCACCTGCGCACCCATTACTCTCGTCTGAATTACTTGCGAACCCGTGATCGCATAGATATGGCAAGCATGTCAGATAAAAGAGGAGACACGGGGCTATCCATTGGTACCAAGTATATCGATCCTTCTGGGTTATAAAGACAGACGAAGTGACTGCAAAATAATAACGTCATGTCTAAAAACCAACGCTGCACACCCATTACTCCACGCATGTCAGATGAAAGAGGAGACACAGAGCTATCATTTGATACCAAGTAGATCTTTCTGGGTTATAAAACAGACGAAGTGACAGCAAAATAATAACTTCATATAGCTCGACTTACCCTACGTTTTTGTGTGTTTTTGTGGCAAAGCACATTTATAATCCAACGCTATCATGTGTTTCTCTATGGCAAAGCATGTTCATAATCCGCTTTTGAGATCCTAACAAATTCCTGCATGGCATTCAATTCAAGGCTCACATTGCATCCCAATTTGTTCAACAAAGAAACACCTTTTTTGCCTTTACTTTGTTCATGGCACTGCAGTAAAAAGTTGTTGTAGAGAATCATTATGAGTGCACACACAGGCTAACATGCAAACTCGGGTCAAGTCAGGTCAGATCAGTTCGTGTCACAGATATGGAGCGCAGAAAGGTCATCGGGCTAAACAGATGACGACAGCGCTGCAACGCCGAAGTCCGGAATCAGTCAATTAACATTGATCGTAGTGTTATCCAATTGCATCAAAGTCGGGAATCAGTCAGTGAACATTGGTCATAGTGTTCTCCAATTGCGTGCAGGGATATTTTCAAATGCATGCATGCCTCCAGAGTTGGGCCATTTTCATTACTCTTAGCCAGATACTTAATCTTTCGGATTTGGGTCTGGATTTCCAGGCTAGCTAAACAGTAACCATAGCAGAATCAATTCAGACACCTGCATGTATGATGTAATATTATGGCCTAACAATGTTAAATGATAATGGGTAAAACTTTATTTGGGTCGGTATATAAGCCCAGTAGAGTTGATGTGGCCTATTTAAAAGTTAAAAAGCTTTTGTTAAATTGGCTGCCTATTACCAGATGGCCTGGGTCGCTTTCAGCATAGGCCCTAGGCTAGGCTACGATATATGGCTTTCGGCCTCATACCTACGGCCAAATTATAGCCGCAGGGATATCGTTTACCAACCCTGCTCCCATTGGTGTCCTATTGCTTAAATATGCCAACAAGAACGAGACGTGTCCTGGGGAGTTTCTGTTTGTATACTTGAAATATGGATGATATCAGGTGCGTAAAAGACGTTTGAGTATTTTGTGTAGCCTAGCCTACTGTTGGAAACGATAGGCTACGACCAAAATGGAGGATCTTCGACAGGAAGTTCCTAACCTAGTGGGTGGGAATTTTCAGATGGGGGTGGGTAGTCAGCGTCCTATATGGCTCTGGGGATAGTAACATTAACATTTCCCTTATTGTGACATCTCAATAAGAGAGATTTCTGACTAGCTCATAGAAGCGCACAGTTTCTGACATCAACCTCTCTCAACTAACCTACAAAAACTCAACACACGGTCTTGTTTCGCACCTTGAGTGTTTGCAGAAGCATCGGAGACCCAAATGGAAGTACAAAAGCACAGAAAAAGTGAGTTAATATGGCCCCTTTAAAGTCATGGTGTTTCATTTGCCGTGTGTCTCTTATCTTTTTGCTGTCCACGATGGCGCGGTCATGTGACCAAAGTCACATGGCTGCAAAAGGTCAATGAATTTAAAGCGTAACCATTTAGACATCCAATGCATGATTGAACAAACTGATTTCAAGGAACAGTGATGATAGAAATGTTATTGTAACCAGTCAAATAAGATTGAATAACATTTAAATAAGCTACTATGCAAAATATAATAAGTATTATGCAAATAATAATAATATCTAAATCAAAAGTTATATTCATGCTTATATGGACAACTGTGAAGCTAGGCCTATAATACATGTGTTACAATATAACATGTTAGTAGTATTATGACTACTACTGAACCTTCAAAATGTCAACTTTCTCATTATTTGGTCCTTGAAGTCTGCATGTTACAGACCACTGTAATGAAAAGGTACAGGTGTGCTTTTCGACAACTTTTTTTATTTTTTTAATGAAAATTGATCAACAAAGAATATTATACAGTATGCCTTTGTTATTTGTTCATAAACCATTTTAAATATCCTAGGAAATATTACTATACAGTATGCACACATCATAGATTGCAACTGAATGCAATTATAATAAAAAGTAAAACTAATTTTATTAACCAACCAATGTTGAAGATGACTTAAAATGTGAAAGATCTCAGGATTATTAAAGTGCCAGAATCTGGCCTCTACTCTATATGGTTTATACATATATTCAAATGCAATTTGTTTTTTATACTTTACATTTTAATGTCATCATTTGTTTTGTGTTCTGCTCATGGCTTTGAATAATCTCTAAGTAACCTGCCAGACAGGCATTCCACCTAAGCCCACTGTACAGCATAAAAGAAAAAGAAGAAGGAGAAGGAGGAGGAGGGGGAAAACAGATTTATGACACTAAGTTTCCACTCAGGCTCCCAGTGCAGCTATGCTTATATTATTCCAGTAGTCTTAGACTTGCCAGGCATGCCCTAAAAGTGATTCTGTCAGATATACAGAAGCATTTTAGGGATTTATTGAAGAGAGAACAAATGAGCCCTATGTGCAGACAGTTTTGGCATTTGATTATTATATTATTTCCTGTTGTTTATACTGTTATTTATGAATAAGCATTCACACAGACACACACACACACACACACACACACACACAAATATGTGATAAAAATTCCATTCAGTAAAGGGTACTGTAATCCTATTTGCAAAGCCTGTTAATGGTTTTATCAAAGGAATGTTATGATCCCAGCATATGCATTTTGCTGACTAGTTGGCATTTTTAATGGCAGTAGTCAGTTCCTGGTAAGAAACTCCCTGGAATAAGATCATGCACAGAATTGTCGGCTTTAGGTAGGAGTGGGAGCAGGGCTCTTATTTCCTCCTCCAACTTTTAATGGAAAACAGACGGAGCATAAGACATTTCACATGAGCTGTGGATATGGTTATTTTTCTTGCCATTCCTCATCAGTTAGACCACCACAGTGCAACAAAAATCTGAATGACTTTCCCGAATGAGCACAAAGTACCAGAATTGCCCTCAAGAAGAGAGCACATAAACAGCTTCTTATTTAATGCCGACAAACTGATTTTATTAATTTGATTTTCCCTTTGTTGCACTTTGTTACACTGTGAGTTTATTACAGTACCAGATGGTAGTTGGTATGTTTTAATAGTCTGCGATATATAGCTTTTTTCTTCTTCCCCCAAAATTAAAATATTACATTTATGTATTTAACATTATATTCATTCTATTCCAATTCCAAAAAAGCCCTGTGGAAAATGTAAATAAAAACAGAATTCTATGATTTACAAATCATGTTAACCCTATATTTAATTGAGAATAATTCAAAAACAACATATCTGTTTTTTTTGGAAAATATACAGCTCTGGAAAAAAATAAGAGACCACTGTAATGATCAGTTTCTCTGATCAAAAGAAATGATCCGTTTCTCTGATGTAACTACTGTATTTATAGGTATGTGTTTGAGTAAACAGTTTTGTTTCATTCTATCAACTACTGACAACATTTCTCCCAAATTCCAAATAATTGTCCTTGACAATGACCAAATGGTCAAAATAACAAAAATAACAAAAAAGATGATTTGATTGTCAATCACACCCCCAGATCATCACCGATCCGCCACCAAATTTCACAGTGGGTGCGAGACACTGTGGCTTGTACTGTAGGCCTCTCCAGGTCTCCATATAGACCCTTTCAACAATAAAAACAAAAACAATGCTTGAACGTTCTATTTGGGCCCCAATCTACTTCCTCTGCATTAAGATAACATATGGAATGTTAAAAAGGAAGTCTTGTGGGGCCAACTATGATGCTGATAATGGAACTCTCTTGAAAGGGTCCATAACGATTAGACAATCAGGTGCTGGGCAAAGCTGAAAACTGGACTCATCAGAGAAGATGACGTTACTCCAGGCCTCTATGGTCCAATCCTTATGGTCTTTTGCAAACCTCAGCCTGGCTCTTCTTTGGTTCTCATTGATGAATGTTTTTTTTTCTAGCTTTACACGACACCAGCCCTACCTATAGGAGCCTGTTTTGAAGCGTTCTCACCGTGTACTTCCCCCAACTGCCATTTGCCATTCTTTTTTTTTTTAGGTCACCTGATGTCATCCTGCTGAGTGACATTTGAATGTGTTGACGGTCATCCCGGCCTGTAGCTTTGTTGTCCCCAATGTCTACTGCTTGACCTTTGACCTTGTTCTTATGAACTGCCGTCTTACAAATGTTCTTATGAACCGCCGTCTTACAAATGTTAAGGATTGAAGCAACCGCTCACTGTATCCCTTTGTCAGTGAAGCCAGAATTGAACCCTTCTTTTACTCACTCAAAAGTTTTCTTTTCAACCCTTTTGGCATGGTCAATAGTTATTTTTTGATTCCAATTACTTTTGAGGTACTACTAGCACTGTTTTTGCCATCCGGCTGGTCCTATTGCAAGAGGATAGTGATGACCTCAGCAGTGTTTTTTTTATACTTTTCCTCATGAAATAAGATTTGGTTCAGGTAATCACCTAATCAGTACCTCATTAAGTAGAATGAGGTGTGCTTGTGTTGGAATTCAGCAGACACTGGAATGGAATGGCTGTCATACATGTAGAGATGCTGATTTCGGAAAAAAAAATTGTAGTGGTCTCTTAATTTTTTCTAGAGCTCTATGTTAATTTTGTACCATAGGCACAAATGCACCTTCATACCATCATGCTGGATTTTGAACTGTGCTGGCTTTTGAACTGTGCAGTAGATGGTGGCTTTTGAACTGTGCACTAATAACAATTTGGAAATGTTCCCTCTCCTCTTTAGCCTGGAGGATGTAGAGTCCATGATTTCTAAAAAGAATTAAAGTGTAACTCTGGAGTAAGAACAATCTAGGGTCTATTTACGGTAGTTAACAACTTCATACTTTTGACAAAAAGTTAGCAAAATTATGTTAATTGGTGTAGTTTTTAGCAAGAACGTTTATTTGCTTTAGCACCGAATGGGCTTACAGTGATGCTAACTGGGCAAGGTGCCACGTCGCTATTTTATACCACTAACAATGCTCAAAATATAATTACACTTTCTACAGAGAGTTTCTACAGACAAAAACTTGTAAACTTTGAAAGTACAGAGAGGTATTAAGACCTGTATCTGTAGGAAGAACTTTCCATGGCTTCATGGTCTGGTATCGTCAAATCAACGGGCACGTTTGATTGTTTGAATCCGCGCTGCGCAGATCTGGCTAAACGTAAGGCATGTTTGTATTGAAAGATTCAGCAAAGAATCTGCGCATCTCTGCCAGATCGAGCGAGCCTGCTGATTTGACGATACCGAAACAGGAAGCCATGGAATTTTCTATGTTCTTTTCGTTTTCGAAAGTTGAGGGTGACACATCCCCTCTGTCCACCATTTCTGACTACAATTGAGTATGACGACGTCAGGCTAGACAAAATACCAATATTCCTTGTAATTTCACTCGTAATATTTTCTTATGTTGTTTGCTTTATTTGCCCACACAGGTTTTCACAGATAGATGAATGTCTCGGCACCTTTACTTCTGAGAAACACACCTATATGAGTTGCTCTGTTTACCAATCATGGTGACAGTTAAACCAATTAGTTGTGAAATGTCCCTCCTTCCGTTGTGTTTATCATTACACTTGCAAAATAAAGCCTTAGGTAGGACAGTTGATTTTGCACCTGAAGTTGTACTTAACTTATAAGGTGAATTTTCATGTTCATGTTATGTTCATGTTATGTCATGTCATTTATGTCAACACTATCGGCCAAATGTAGCAATCTTTGTAAACTACTACAAACCTGTAGTGGCACAATTTTTTTTTTCTGTCAGGCTTTTCATTGTACACACAGATCATCCTCATCATAATTCAGAATGTGTGTAAAAAATAAGGTCATGTGCACATGAACATGCTTTAATGTAAACAAAATGTGGGGTAACTTGAGAAATATTGTTTATGGTTCATTACTTTCCAAGATACAGGTGATGGCTCGACATAGCTGTCTTAATAAGTAAGTAGTGGTGGCTCAAATCAGCTCTCCCCTAATAGCAGAGGTGGCACAAAGTCACTGTTTGGCAAGCCACTAGTAAATCTCAAGTCTTGCTGAAGTCTTAGTCAAGTCGCAAGTCAAGAGTTGTCCCAAGCAAGTCCAAGTCAAGTCTTACCAAGGCCAAGTCGAGTCCAAGTCCTTATTTTGAGTCCTAAACAAGTCCCTGTTGTATTACTGTATGCAACCGCATATTGTCATCAATCATGCTTTCTATATATTATTCTTATGAATGTATCATACTTTATATTATATTTATAACATTTATATTTATATTGAAAAGTTTTACACTTAACACTTAAAATCAGGTATATTAATACCCTTTTTTTGCTTTCTATCTATATTCTATACGCTTCTGTCACTCGCTTCTGTCAAGTGTCATTCGGTTTTTGTCATGACAAGTCAGTTAGGGTTATGGTTAGTGTTAAGGTTATGACAGTGTCATGTCACTCTTATGTAGAAACCTAATAAAAGTGTTACCTTTTATTGTAATGCATAGCAATAGACTAAATGTTTTGACTTCTGTGTCTTTGTCAGAGTCCATGGGAGACAAAAGCAGGAGTGCCCTATAAGATTAAATGGCACTTTGAGACTTTGTGTAAAAGTACGCATTGTTTTCCTGCTTTTTTAAAAACAATAATTCAGTTTCATGTATAGAAAGAGATTGGCGTGATTTCAGGGCATATGCACCTAAAGTTTATTATTTTTTGCCATGTCTCACAATTCAACAAATCAGTGTTTTAGTAAATCTGTCAGTTCACCTACTAAACCAGTTAATTTGTTAGTTGGTATAGAGATGCAATATTCTGAGGTAACTTTGGTAAGTTTCAGGAATGTTTTTTTCAGATTATCCAAGTGCTAAATAATTTGTATTAGCACTAGTATTATTTACAGACAATTTCTTTTCACTGAAGATTACCAAAACCCACATTCACCAAAAGTGGCTCCCAAATTGATGATTTAGGATTCACTCCTCAACAGGTTAATGTCATTAGACCCTTTTACTGGGGCACGTACACCACTTTTGAACTGCTGCGCCCCAGTAAATAAGCAATTACTTGGATAGTCCACCCACAGAGACTTAACAGATCATCTGTTAAGATTCAGGTTCAGTAGTTGAAATTATTGTTGAACAGTTACTGAACATCACCTTAACCAAATTGAACCCCTAACCTTAACCTTGACCATAATGAAGAAACCGAGTGCCAACAGATACAGTACATAGTTGGTAATCTGGGCATTTATAGACAGTCTGTGGGTGGACCATTCAAGTAGAGTTTGACACACTGTCAATGTCAGTGTTTGACACAATTGAGCAGGAAATCTTAGAAGAAATTAAAGATTTTGAAATTAGAGAAATAGAGATATTCTAGAGAAAGCATTCGGGGTGTGTGGAAGTGTAAATAAAAAGTGTGGTGGGATTTAAAAGATACCAGATGTCTATTAGGCTCATAGAGACTGTACTGTGCGCACTAATGGATTTGCCAGTTACCAGTAGAGGTTATGATGCTATTGTCCAAAATCTGTTCTGATGATGTCCCCGCCCAAAGATTCTCACTCAAGTCTGTGTTTTATGCCAGCACAGGAGGCAGGGTCATCCCTGTTGGGCACATAGATGTGTATAGACCCTTTCAACAATAAAAACAAAAACAATGCTTGAACATTCTATTTGGGCCCCAATCTACTTCCTCTGCATTAAGATAACATATGGAATGTTAAAACGGAAGCCTTGTGGGGCCAACTATGATGCTGATAATGGAACTCTCTTGAAAGGGTCTATAGCCTATTTCTACCCGATGCCCCTGTATCTCTGCTAAAAGGAGGATGACCCAACTATTTCTATGTACACTTAAATGGTGAATGGCCAGTAAAAATAATCATCATGCCGCTACTTTTAGATGTAGCTAATGCGGCCAAGCCAATTCATGTAAAGTGTATTTGCTACGTTCTTCTGATAGATGACTCTTGAATGTAGACAATATCAGGTCAGGTTTTTTTAAGTTGTTATTTTGTTTTGCTTTCTTTTACCTTACACATTCCATCTGATGAACATCTTTCTCATTTGACATGTATCACAGGGATACGAGACCTATATGTTAAGTAAGAAGCAAATACAGTGTTTCCCACATAACTTAATTCTATTTGTGGTGGTAGGTTTGCAGAATTAACTTGAATGCAACAGTTTTTAACAAATTAGCACAGCATGGTTATGATGCTAACCAGATTTAAGTATAATTTAGTACAACCTGGAAAAATCATTGTGTGGTGGTCAGTGTTGATATTGTGGTGGGCCGCCACAAATAAGTCAATGGATGGGAAACACTGAAATATAAAAGGAAATATACAATTTACTAACTAAATATTCTTTAAAAGTTAGTATAGGTCTGATTCAGATAATTATTGGATAATATATTTAAACCTAAATGACAAATCAGTACAGATATCCATCATGGCTGTTGTTCACCAGGTTCCTTTTTCTTTTCTTTTTCTTGTCATGTGACTGTTGTGATTAAGACATAATATACATTTCTCACCTTTAGGGTGACATTCAACAACTACTGATTGTGACTGACCCCAAAGCAGCATATGACTACTGTGAACACTTTAGTCCAGACTGCGATACTCCCCACTGGAACATACCACAAGCACAGGAACCTGAAGAGGAGGTGAGTATAGAACATAAAAGAACATTATTTATTTGGAATTTGGATTTACTTGAAACTTTTGAGAATGTAGAGTACTTGTTCAAAAGTTGTGTTTAAGTTATACACTGCTTCTTTATGTAAATTCTTGCCTAACCCTAACTATTTGTAAGTTTCCTTTTTTACTTTTCTATCACGTGCCTTCAAGAGATCTGTAACTCAAGCACATCTCTGCAATTCCAATTCAGGGTTGCATGTGTCCCTTTTGGAATTTCAACTTTTCCAGCAAGCCTTGCATTTTTCCAGAAGTATTTCACCAAATAGCTGATGAGCTCACCCTGGAAATGTTTTTCTTCTTCTCCGTCTCACTAAGTTGGGGCCCATTCTGGAAGAGTTCTTTTCACTAATGATTTTTCCAGATTTTGTCTCAAGTTGATCACTAAAACACCTGAATGGATCTTTAATGTTCTTTAATGAATCTAACAATGAAGAGTTTGAACTGTAAAGTGTTAACTGTAAGTGTAAAGAGTCTATTGTTTGTTTCTATATGTTGGTACTGAAATGGAGACATTATTAAGCACTACTGTGTTACACAGAACTGATGTACTTAAGCAGATGTATCCTCCCGATCTGGCTTCTCGGATTGCAGCAACCATTTTGTGTCTGTGGTACATTGCAGCATTCTGCAGCTTATTATTCTTGTGTTACTAATGCGGATAGAAGTCAAAACATACAAAGCAAATGTGAGGTGACCGCAGTAATTCACAACTATATTCTGCCTGTTATAGATTTTATTGTATTGTACTATATGCAGTGCAGGTGTACATACTGGGACAAATCCATTGTAAATGTAATAGGGCAAATCCATTTGAGTGTTAACTTTCAGCTATTCTTTTTTTACATTTTTTTTTATAGCCATTCTGAAATTTACATCCCTCTCACCTAATAATTGTCTAGTCATTTTGTGACGGAATTGTAATTGTGGAGACAAGTAATATTTTGCTAAATATGTCAATAATTATATGAAATTGCTGAAAGTGGGTTGATCTGCGACTGCCATCAATTAACAATAACGTTATGATGCTACCATCAAATTTTGTTATCTGGAATGTCACACTGCACTGCGTACAGGGCCTACAAGAAATTAGGCAATATTTCTTGATTTGCCATTCAGATCAGAAATGGTTAGTTGTCCATTCCTGAACATCATGCAAGAGAGTTGGCTACACTCTGATGCATACAGAGTATAGCAGAATACTATTTACATGATCACAAGGAACCATGGTAATACAGCCACACATAGGCCTTCCCAAAAGGAAGCGAGCAGAGCAAACAAATGTTGCATTTTTGTGTTTTTAAATGAAAAAAAGTACTATTTAGGCCTAATTAACTTTTACAATATCTGAACTTATTTTCTTTTCTTATTGTATGTGTAACGGTACCCAACTGGTAAGTACCTGTGCAGTATGTACAATAGATAAACCTCCCTCCGACGCCTTAAGAGAGCTCGACACCCATTCCTTTTCTGATAGTGGCTGATATGCTGCTCAGCATTGCTCACCAGTTCAGACTTAAGCTACGTTCACACTTAACTTTTCTGCAGCTATCAGCGTCTGTGTCTGATTAGTGTTTGTATTTTTTGCAGTCTCTAGTGCATTTTGTATCTAGTGCATTTTGCAACTTTGGTCAGTGTTTTTCCAACAAAAAAGATGTGAACCTTTTAGGTGAACCCTGTTAGGTGAATTGTGCTGTATAAACAACATTTTTATTTAACTCTGTATCAAAAAAATCTTATCACACATGGTTTAACATTAGATTGTATGCACCGCCCTTCCCTGTGATAGTCTACTAACTGTCTAATGTAACTCTTTATCCATAGTATACCACAGACTACACAGAATACTATGACTATGGGGAATCTGACCTAACCGAAATTCAACATCCAACAGCAGAGTCCAGCACAGATGCAAAGGTAAATTAATAAAAAAAACAGTAAGGAACTTAGAAGGGGCACAAAGACACTACATCATTTCAGCATGTGAACTGTATTCAGAGTTCTAGCACCAGACAATGTGATGATACCGTCACACATGAACTAATGCTATTTTAATTACTAGATAGCTTTTTTACCGTTTGCATGATCTTACACACAAACATGGGTGGGTCAGTGCACAGACAGGAAAGTTCTCAGTAGTTCTATTAAGTAATTCTAAGTAATTCTATTTAAGAATTAAATATAAGTCAAACTATTTCCATGAAACTTCTTTAAATAATTTAAATAATTCTTGAAATAATTTAATTCATTAAATGAAACATCTATCAATTGCCTCTAAATGTTAAGCCATGTTAATTTAATTCATTAAATGAAACCTCATGAGATGAAAGCAATTATGATTAGGCTAGGGCTTTCAGCATTAATATGTTAATCGCAATGTGATTAAGGATTAAACATAACACATCTTTTTTTTTTTTGAGCATTAATCGTGTGCCGCCAAAGATTTTTTATTTTACACTGTCACTTGTTCTGTTACCAACGATCCTATTTGGCTGCTACTATTTTGACCCTTTGATGCACCGTTTCTTGTCCTCAAACTGCCACAGACATTTCCTAATAGGCTTTTTTGCCCATAGACAATAATAGAAATGACCAGAGCCACCCCATAGACTTCGATAGGGACAAGTTATGTCAATTTAAAACCCTTTACTGGGTGAAGCCTTATTGTACTGCGCATCCTCAGTGTCAGTTGAGTGATAACACGGACTGAAACACAGTAACTCATCTGGTAGCCGCGCTAAGAACATTGATAACGTGCAGACTGATCCGAGTTCAAGGGCAACTTTTGGTAGGTGATTTGTTCCTACATAATGCCAACCAAACAAAACATCACTTAATTGTATGTTTTCCCTCAATGCTTTCCTAAATAGCTTACCCATGGACTTTCCCTTAGACTGCCTTTAGTTTCTTATCCAGAAAATACGGTTACTTCTCTCATGTGCGACTGAAAGTTGCATGCTCATGACATCATTTTAGCATTGGTTTTCAAAAAAAAGATGTTGTATTTATCTGGAAATAGGAATGGTTCATATAAAGGCTTAAAACGCTTCAGATGTAAAGTTATTCGCTGTCAAAGTGACGCCAAAATGAATGGGGGTCAATGGAATGCTAACTCCAGGTGAAGCCTTATTAGCCTCAGAGCTTCCTATAGGGGTACGCCTTCCGAACGTTTGCTTGCCCCCTTGGCCTACTCCTCCTGTAGTCATGGAGATAATAAACACCAAAGTAGTTCTGAACTCCCGGTCAGCTTTAAGCGCTGCGGACACCTGAAGGGCCTATCACATTACACACGACATGCGCTATGAAATGCATTATAGTCAATGGCTTGCGTGCGCAAGAACTGGTCGGCATTTTGCCGCTTTGCCGCTCTTGCGCGTGCCGCGGTCAAAGTTCAATCAGGTTGAACTTTGACCGCGGCGCACTAAGTCATTGGTATTTTGCGCTTATTTTCAACTGAACTCAAAGATGGCCTAATGAATATAGGCTATATGGAGTATTTTTTGTTTGCTATGCCCTTTATAATGTGTGTACATTTTGTACATGCACTTCTGCTGTAGCATTTAATTCAGTTCATATCTGAAGAATATATTTTGTTGCCTCAGGCCCACTGCACATCTTTTGAAATTTGATTGGAAATAATCAAATACATCTTAAAGTTAAGTTCATAAAGTAACTTTCTTTGCTATCGTTTAATTTCCCAATCAAGATACACTGGTAAGAATTGCTTTACATTGTTAAAACGGACTTCTGGAAAGTTCAGAAATGCAAAATAATATAATTTTAATAATGTGATAAAATATGTAATTAATCACGATTAACTACAGAAATTCAGTGATTAATCATAATTGTAAAAAAATATATATATTATTTGACAGCCCTAATTATGATCCATCTTGAATAGGTAAGGGATAATGGACGACATGCTGTTTGGTTCACAGAAGTAAAGCACATTCAAGGTGGTAAAACGGCCCCAATGCGCCAGCTGAGGTGTGTGTGCATTTCTATCTGTGAACCTAACACCGTGGAGTCCATTATCCCGCTTATACCACTGCTGCCACTTCCGTTGTGTTAGTTTGCTGTTATAATTTAAACATTTTAATCGCTAAAACTGTCTTGTTCGTAGAACTAATTCTTTCCGCCACATATCCACTAATTTCTCAACTTGCAGGACCAACTGCCGCTACTAGTTCTAAATTGATGATTGCTATGGCTAAAGGCCAGTCGTTAGTTCCATCTCTCCGTTATAAAGCAGGCTTATCCCAGGATTCTGATGAACCTTTACTTTGAAAAATTGCTATTTTACTTAGCCTACTGCCATGTTACTAGCTAAAAGTCACCTCCGTCATATGCTACAATGTTACTATGTTCTGAACATCACTATTTTACATCTCTGATGCAACATGACATTTCATTTAAACTTCACACCGAGTTTGGCGATACAAGGGTCATTCTATAATTCAGGGCACATTTCCTGTCGCCATGATAAAGATTTAGTTATTTTCAAAACAATAAATCTTTATGGAATACATTTTGAACAATTATACTAATAAAACACCCTTTCACCAACGATGCTTTAGATTTATTTTAGACCTAATTTATCCACAAAATATTAACTAAATTACTTCTACACCCCATATTATTGACTGTCTCCGACTACAGAGTCATGCATTCAACTTGACTAAACATGATGTTATCAAGTCTAACAATCTATTTTTGGAGATTAATTTACTAACTGTTATAACATCAGTTATATACAGTGTCTATTTTCTGTATTATGCAAGACTTAATTTTAAAAAATATATAATTTTGGTCCGTCTCAAAGTTCTTGCCAACTCTGTATACTGAATATGAAGCATGATGCCTACACAGAGAGATGTCAATTCCTCTGACAGGAAACTTTGGAAAGGCAGTAAGATATGTTAAGCTTCTTCTCTCATTAATTTGAACAAAATGTTGAGGATACACCAACAGTAGATTAATTATTCGTCAACTCTGTTATTGCGTTATTGGAGTGAAACTCACTAAATTTTTAACAAAACAATAATATGATTAAAATCCACGAGATTCTAGTTTTATACATATCATGCAGTAACTAGTTTGAGGTTAGGATGTGGAGCTAAGCCACAAAATGATGGGAAATGTCAACTCTGTTATCCTCAACTCTGTTAATTCTGTGTTAATTCTGCATAGCATTTAATGAGAGTGTCAACTCTGTTAATTTAAGATTTTGCTCTTAAAATGATGACTAAATATGTTTGTTTTGTTTCAAATGTATATCAGAAGATGTGTTACAACTAATATTTTTACCACATGATTTCTTTTTTAAAATGATATATGTAAAAGCTACCCTTTTTTTTTGAAAATATGCACCTCTTGGAAGCTTGCCAGTGGAATGTGTTTTTTTTTTTATTTCAGGACAAAAAGTAGCAATTTTAGAGACAAAAATTCTCTTAAGGAAGGCATAATTTAAAAATGTATCACATTTGCTAAATATGTATAATTTACCGAGTTTGTCTCTAACAGAGTTGACAGATTTTTCTGTTATTACACATTTTTTTCAAATAAATACTTGAAGTCTTACAGGTTTATTCTAAGAGTAGGTCTGAGCAGCTTTGTAAATAGGTTTTAAGAGAAAACTCCTAGCTAAAAACTTTTAGTGTGATTTAGGAGTACTCCCAGCGGTAAAATAAAATGCTTCGTGAATACGGCCCCAGGTCCATATAGATTATTTCTCAAATAAACTAGTTAAACAGTATTAGGAGATAGAATGTATAACTTTCACACCCAATTTCTGTCATAGCAGAAATTACCAGAAGGATTTTAGATTTTCGAAAGCGTTTGCCCGTCACAGCCAAACAAAATTGGCAGCATAGCCGCCAAACAGGAAGTAGGATCATATCTCAGGAACACTTTCACATATCGAAACCAAACTGGGTACATAGACTTGGGTCCCCATCCTGAGGACATACAATACATTTGGTGACCATTTTCAAAACCTGTGACCTAGGGGTCGCTGCAATTAGCATGTACTAACATGTGTTTTGGCATTTCAGATGTATGTTAATGCACGTAACCTTTGACCTGTACGCCCGATTTTGAAAAATGAGGCACTGTTAGAATTCTTGGATCAAGCCAGGTTTAACTTAGCATATTCCACTGTCTGCTCACCTTGGTGACTGCACCAGAGCAAGCACACTTTCGCAGTTACTCCGGAAATGCATTCTAGTTTTATTTAAGAGCCAATAGTTCCTTTTGTAAGGATTAATACATTGGTAACTAAATTGTGTGATGTTACATTGTGCACTTTTAGTAGATCATTTTGTCACTGCCTTTTATAGTTTTACAGTTAAATGTTTTTCTTTCCCAATTGTCATATTTGTAACAACGAAGATACAGGAGCAACCAGGAACGACTGATATGGATTATTACACTGATAATGAATTTGCTTATGATACATTACCTGGTTCTGAATCTCCAACTAAAACAACCACACCCAATAAGGTAATGCTCTCAATTGTGTATATGTATATTACTGTTTGTATACTTGAGACAGAATCTTATCACATGATGGTATTGATAGTATTGATGGCATTGATGATCAGATCATACAATCATGAGTTTTGTAAGAACTGAAATAAGTGACTAACCTTAAATCAGTAAATAATGCATTCCTTCAGCTCAGTTTCTAAATAAATACAATTACCTCTAAATAAGCATACATGGTTGAGGATAGGCATGATACATTTAGAAGGATAAACTAAGTGCATGTGAAATTGATGTCTAAGGGTTATCATTGACAGCTAAATAAATAAATAAAAATAAGTAAGAGAAAAAAAGAGAAAGCTGAAATTTGACTTTCACATAAACATTCTAGTTATTCTTACATTTATTTCAATATTAAGACTTAAAAGTGAGGTCCACAACCCTGGTGAAAGCTAATATCTGGAATTATACTAACTCTCCCATCCTGCAATTCGGCCTGTTATTTACTGGCTGTATTAGCCTTTGTGCACAATCACATCATTTTGTTCTAGGGTTTGTTTGTATAATTATTGCTAGTTCTTCAGTATTGCATTTACCATTATTCTTGTGTTTTTGTATGGATTGTGTAAACTACTGGATGCCTAAATTCCCTTTGTGAACCATAAAGTGCTAATATGGTCTAATTAATATATCTATATATCCATCTGTCCATCTATCTATCTATCTATCTATCTATCTATCTATCTATCTATCTATCTATCTATCTATCTATCTATCTGTCTGTCTGTCTGTCTGTCTGTCTGTCTGTCTGTCTGTCTGTCTGTCTACCTGATCTAATCTATCAATTATTAAGATGCTTTGGGGGTATTAAACTGCATTGTATCACAAACAAGCAAATGCAGACGTGTACACAAAGACACAAAGGAAATAGATACACATTTACTGACAGTGATATTCATGATGTTTTTCAGCACCAGAGTACAGACTATAAGGAGGAAGTTGTTGACGACTACATTACAGGACTGGATGAAGTTTTGGTAGAAAATCCCACAGTCACTCAGACCATGACTGTGAAGCATGCTCAGTCTAAAGGCACACAGGATTCTACCACCTATGACTTTAAAGAGTATGACCTTAATGAATATGACTCAAACGATCTGGAGAGTGTTGACACATATCAGTATGGAGTATATGATGAGCATGAAGCATATGAGAAGAAGACTGACATGTCCCCAGATGAGAGTGAATTTGGACATGGAGTCCCTGCTGAAACAGAGAGGGCTGTGAGTGTGGAAGATGTACAAACATGAACCATTTTAGTTATACTTTTCACAAGCTTTGCAATCCCTTATTAATATCTTACAAATAAGGACACCCCCATGTATTTCTGTTTTGAGCTCACACTTCAACTTGATTTATAATTTCTGAAGAAAGAAACTACTGATAGACTGGAGTGAATGATAAAAGTTTTTAAAATTGCAATGGATGGGGTGAACTGGAAAAAGGTATGAGTATTGTGGGCCAAGCCTGAGGTCACACCAGTGGACCTGTGTGGATATGTACTCATAAAGCGTTTTTCCACCGACAGCGAACCCGTTTTGGAACGGTTCTGTTCAGAATTCTTTGAACCTTGGTGCTATCTAGTGAACAAGCCCCATTTCCACCAGTTTTGAACTGAACCAAGGGTGCGTCATCAACAATGGGTGTTGCATGCAAAACAAAAGTTAATGAGATGCATGAATGGGAGAATGATATGACAGCTGTCCCGTAACAATGGTAGGAATTAGCTGTGTAAAATGCTAGTTAATGTCTGCAGACTCCTCCTAGTCGACTAGTTTTGTTTTCTCATGGCAACAGTTGATAAGGAGGGAAAACGCATGGTTTAAGCCTTCTCCCCTCTGAACGGTAAAGTGACACGCCCACCCTAGTTCGCAGGTGTGCCACGTTCCAAACCATGTTTTGTTTGGTCGAAATGCTCTGACCGGTTCGAATGTTGGTTCGCGAACGGGAACGGAGCCGGTTCTCTGTCGGTGGAAAAAGGCTAATAGAAGCATCCATACAGATCGACTCCGCAATCCATGCCTTAGCTAGTTGTGGGTCCATTATCAAAAGATTCACTTTTATAGCAGATGTCAGAATATGTAGTTGGTTGATGTTAGTACAAGTTAAATAAAAATGTTTTCACTTTTTAGTTTTCACTGTCTGTGTATAAGCAGTTGTTTTCATTGTATACTTTACTTCACTGTATATACAGGATTGTACTATCTTTACTTTAACTAAACCTTAGGTTGGGAGTAGAGGTGGTGGAGAAAAGGGAGAGAAGGGGGAACCAGCTGTGATTGAGCCAGTAAGTGTTATGATTATTGTTGTTGTTGTTATTATTATTATTATTATTATTATTTTCGGGCAGCCGTGGCCTACTGGTTAGGGCTTCGGGCTTGCAACCGAAGGGTTGCCAGTTTGATCCCCCGACCAGTAGGAAAAATGTGGGCGGGGAAAGAGGTTAAGCACTGCCCACATCCACGGCTGAAGTGCCTTGAGCAAGGCACCTAACCCCTCACTGCTCCCCGAGTGCCGCATTGTAGCAGGCTGCTCACTGCTCCGGGTTAGTGTGTGCTTCACCTCACTGTGTGTTCACTGTGTGCTGTGTGTGTTTCACTAATTCACGGATTGGGATAAATCCAGAGACCAAATTTCCCTCACGGGATCAAAAGAGTATATATTATTATTATTATTATTGTTATTATTGATATTTTTCACGCCCCCACATCCTGTAACCATTTAAGTTTCTTTTGGCACACCATAAATTGAATATCGGTATTGGTATATTTTGGCATCTGAATAGCACACTGGATAAAGCATTTGTTCTACTAAATTTATAATCCCACGAAAAGCTTTACAGAAACTCTGATTGATGCATGTCTCTGGGGTTTATACTATCGTCTGGATTTCTATTGATTTTACTTTTATTGTGTTTCTGAATGCCATTGTTTTTATATTATCACCATTTCTTCTAGGGAATGCTTATAGAGGGAGCCCCCGGGCCTGCAGGCCCCGCTGTGAGTATCACCCTCTCTCAAATGCCTTTCACAGATGGTGGAAAGTTAGGGGAAAGAATGTCTTTATGGAAAGTGCTGCAGTTTTGGCCCAGTAAAATGAAAGGCAGATATTCCCTCCTTCCTCTCTTGCTTGATGCATGACTGTTTGGTGTCTCATGTGGTTCTATATTTTTAGGGTCTCCCTGGAACCCCAGGCTTGCAAGGACCTCCAGGCCCCCATGGAGATCCTGGGAACAGGGTAGGTAAACTTAACTGACTGTGTGCAATGTAATTGCATATCAGTATTGCTTGAACACTGAGACTGAAGCAGGATTTTACATTTGTTTTGCAATCGCAAATCATCATTAATGTATGCACAACAATTAGTGCATTTCTCAAAACAATTAGTGCAAACTGCACCACGTAGTGGATTTCCTGCAAACTGCACATCTTGCTCGAAATGCTTGTATGTCTCATAGCAAGTAGTTATGCCAGTAAAACTGTCAGTGCAGTCAGCATGACAGTTCCTCATGCCATTGTTTATGAACAAGATATTCAAACAGCTTTGTTATGTCAATATGACAGTTTACTCTGCAAATAACTTCTAATGAAAAATGCACAACATGACATTAGATATTGTGATGTAAGTACAAAACGGCTGATATTTGTACACAATCAGTTGTGTACTAAAGAATTTGCTCTTATGATGTGCACAAGTGATAAAATGGAGATTGTATGGAGAAAAAGCAGTGCTGAGATTTGAGATTCAATATTTGGCATTGATTTGGTGCTTTATAACCCAGTGCTAAAGGTAATTACTCTAAAAACTTGACTCAAAGACCCAATACAAAAGAACTAAACAACAGCTAAGACATAGCAACACACACACAACATACCAGTTAAAGCACACCCAAACCCCTAACACCTGAGTCTTTGTTCTGTGAGTTTTATCAATAGTTGTTGTCTGCATCATTCATCCTGATGTTTCCTTTCTTTCTATGAAATTACATATGATTTGTGTGTTTGTAGAGACAAAATCCAGTCCTTTAATTCCTCTGACCACTCATCTGCCAGATCAGTGCGGACTTCCACCAGCTGCGGAAAAGCACTAGGTGGCAGTATTTCAGAAGCTGTGAAAGAGTGCAGTAGTGAGTTCAGGCCTACTGTTATGGCACAGGAACAGCTCACACATGGGACCAATTTTGATGCAAACTGCAAGAGTTGCAGTGGGCTATAGAGAAGTGTATGAGATGCTTGCTAAAGAGTCCACTCCTTCAAAAAGTGGAAAGAACATTTAAATCACATCCTGGTCAGAGCCAAGACTTGCTTTCCTAATCATAAAGGAATCAAGAAATGTTATGTCATCTATATGTCATAATTATAAGTATAAAACCTTCAAAAAATGTTTCCCTGGACAGAGACTTGCCTTGACCTGAAGTTTTATGGAGTATTATTATTATTTAGTGGGGCAATATAATATTAGGTTTAATTATTGTTACTAAAGAAAGCTCTAGAAATGATTACATTTAAGGGCAAAAACAAATCAGACAGAAAGACCCAGCAGTAAGACTCAAGCAAAATGACTCAAAGAGAATGAATCTGACTAATTAATTCTTTAAGCTATTATATAATTAAGTTAAAGGCATTACATAACACGAATATATAGCAATGTAAGAGTCTTTGGTACAGTGTTGTCCTCGGTTCAGCTTTAAATACAATAAAATACACTCTCAGATCTTGATAGATTGATTCCCTTGGCACTTCTAACAACAATTGCTTACCCATTAGATATGGAGACAGCAGTAAAGAGTAGTCAAGTAGTAGACAAAATGTACACATGAAAAGTGTATCCCTTGGCCATCTGGGCTGTCAGGGCTCCTGGATGCTATGCACGGCCTACTTCCTCCTACCTTATTATTTCTTTATTTCCATGTTGAATCCAGATACCCTACAGTATGTAGCTGTAGATCTCCCACTGTTCACATTTTGTACAGCAGTAAAACCGCTCACCATTAGCAACAGGACAAAATGATCTCACACAGCTGAGTAAGAGTTATACTTAAAGGTAAAATCTGTGATTGTTAATATTTGAGCTAAATAACCATCTCATCTAATTGCATCTCTCACCCTTGTGGTCCTGAGGCAATATGTTGTTCAGACAGAATAGTCCATGGCTTGGTCTAAGCCACTTTGTTTCCCATTTACTGAACTAGTTCTGTGCACAAGCACTGGAATTTATTTGAGTGCACACACTGGCCTTCATTTATCAACTGTGCGTAGAAACCAGCACAGATCTGAGCGCAGGAATTATCTTACGACAGGGCTCACGAGTGATTTATTAAACGTAGACATGGAGGTGCATAATACATCCAATAGAGAAACATTTCTGATCTCGAGATAGCCACAGTGACGTTGCAAGTCCAGCTGAACCTGAACCAGAGAATACACAAAGTTATAATTATTCCTAAAATGATACACTGAGCTGCGGTCAGAAAGCTGTGTTGCTCCGCGCTGGTAAAGCCCTCAACTGACCACAAAGACACATTCTAAGGATATGGAGTGCAGAGCTGGCTCGACAGCATGTAGATAATGATATGATTGTACTGTACATATAATACCAATAGAGTTACAAGCCATTGCAAGTTAATTGTGCATATTACAAATAACCAACCAAAAATAACCATATTACAAATAATTACTTATTAAGATCTTCAATAACTTATCATTAACTTATTCAATGTTATTCATACTATTTATTAACTCATAATGTCACTGTTCTATGTCAAATATGAATGCCTACAAAATTAGGTTGGATACAAATGTCCAAAGTGCTTTTGGCTCCAACACTGATTAACTGGACATTAATAATACAATCCACAGTACAATCTGCACACAGTCAAATTACATAAAATTCATCATACATGACACAATCATGTACCGATGACAACTTTGTGTGTCCTGCCTTACTAATATTAACCTGCAAAAACAAAGTATAATTTGGTGACACCTAAAGGCAGGTTTGTTTATTGTGGGGGTCATATTACACACTAATATGCTGCATGTTTAGATTTTTAGTGTGTGTGTTTGTGTGTTTGCATGCACATTTTGGACTACATGCATATTGAGACCCATTGTCCATGTCTATATTGTTAAAAGATACCTGTTGTGGCCTGTCCAACAGGAAACGCTTAATCCAGTGTTGGATGTACCTGAAGGTCTGAGAGGTGGTGCAACAGTTTATCAATGTTCACGGTGTTAAAAGCAGAAGAGAAATCCATGAATAAAATCCTGGTGTGTGGGTGTGCTGAGTCCAGGTTTTTGGTGACAGTGTCTAAAAGTGTGAGGCTTGCATCCTCGACACCACGCCAGGCAAACTGATGTGGGTCCAGTTTGTCTGATACCATGCTTGATAGGTGATCACAGACTACCCTCTCCATGCATTTACACAACACAGATTTTAACGCCACTGGTCTGTAATCCTTCAGGTCCCTAGGTGATGCTCCATCCCCTTGTCTTGTAGACATAGGCTAGAGTATTTGTAAAAACAATGAAAGATATCAAAATTTGGATTTCTCAATGCACACTGCCTATCCTGGCACTGACCCCACCGCACACCACTGAGTGGGACACTATTACTGCTACAGCAACCAAGAACATCAATAATTAATATTAACAATTAGTATTATTTTTATTGTTGTTGTTGGGGTCCAAGCAGAGGGTGAAATCCCTGGAACTTTGAACCTTTACATTGCAAGGTATTGGCACAGGCATGTCCTGAGAGTGAAACGCGCCAACTGCAGTGGGCCCTATGGACAGAATTTTCCAAAATTATGACGTGCATCTACAGAATGTGGTAACGATGCAACATGTGAATGTGAACATGTTCTTGAAATTCCCCTAGGGATCAATAAAGTATCTATCTATCTATCTATCTATCTATCTATCTATCTATCTATCTATCTATCTATCTATGTGAAGATTTGATCCGTTACAGAGGATATTGGCACAAGCTTGTATTGGGTGCTTTTGATTGCCCATTTTTGAACCAAATGAAACTTTAGGAGACATGAGCAAATGTTATTGCACTGTCAATATAATGTACAACAGACGTGATAGCGATATATAAATGTCTCACTTATCTAGTGACAGGCTTTTTGTTGTAAACAAAATCAACCGAAGCACGCTTAGGTGATGTAATTCACTAGGCACCATTGCTCAGCTGTCTTTCATTGTATAAAGCCCAGAAGTTTGCGAACTGCTCAGGTTTGTGCATAGTTGCTTCTCAACGGAACCTGTCTAGACTGAATTTCCCGACCTCAAATTTTGTGGGCAGGGTTAAGTTCAGACTGGCTTCCAGGCTAGATGTCTCATGTTCTCCTGTGTGTGAGGGTATGAAGGATTCAAGGAACAGCTATGTTTCTAAGGCAGTCTCAATGTGTGTCTTTAGGTAGAGGGAGTTATTTATGTATTGTTTAATGAACTTATGTAGTGAATATATTTTGGAATAGGTGCACTGCAATTGAACCTGCAAATTGTTCCCTTTATACATATAGGATCAAAAGTGTTATTGTAAGTAAATATACGTTAAACAGATGGGACAAGAACAAAATAGTCTGTTTTGACACTCCTGAGCTGTTATTTGTGTTTGTGTCTCTACCGTCATTCTCATTGTCTTTAGGGTCTTGCTGGGCGACCTGGTCTTCCAGGTGCAGATGGGATTCCTGGGCCTCCCGGGACGGTCTTGATGCTTCCGGTAAACCTCTCTCAACTCAATGTTGATGTGCTTGCAAATATACCTAATTCCAAAATCAATATATCTTTGGTTATTAATTGTTTTGCTTCATCATGTAGTTTAGAGGCAAGCATCTGGTTCAGTTATAACTTATTGTTTGTCCACCTCATATTTTAATTTATTTCACAGTTCAGGGGTTGGAAAGCGGGATTGAGATTAGTGTTGGGGGAGGGGTGTATTGTAGAGAAGCCACTACAAAAAACTGTGGATGGACCTCAAAACCATCCATGTGGTGCTGTCTTTTGTCCCTCACCATCTACCTAATCCTCAACCACCTCCTCTGGAACACCTTTTACAGCAGGTGTGAACAGCAGGACTTATCCTGGTTGTTTTCAGGGTTGTACAGCAGGTGTGAAGAGGCATATGCCTTTCTACAAATGCAAATGAATGTGAACATGCTAATGGGGGGTTAGAATCTGAACTAGAGGTCTATCCACCATTCCGGTCACCTGAGGAATGGTGGATTCATGGGGGAACTCATGGAGTGCATTAACCCCTGAAGCACAGCCTTGGGAACTTGATTTGCAGGGGTGCTAATTGGAGCATGCTGTTGGCTACCATTTGCACCCAGCTACTAGGGGTGGCACAGTTCACAAAACCCACGGTTCAGTTCGTATCATAGTTTTAGGGTCATGGTTTTCGGTTCTGTACGGTTCTTGTTGTTATTTTCTTCTTTTAATCTTTAACACTTCAGAAATATCATACTTCAGCATACGCTTAATTATCCACCATTTAGTCTATAGTATTAAAAATAGGGTAACACTTTATATCAAGACACGCATATTCAGCATTAATTAGCTGCTTACTAACATGTATATTAGTAGCATACTAGCCATTTGTTAGTCATTATAAGTCACTAATTATTATTAATACCTTATTCTGCAAGACCTTATTCTACCCTTACTAGACCCTTAATTAAGAATTCCCCCTATGTAATTACCCCTTATTCATAGTTATTAAGTAATTTGATGCATATGAATTATGACCTAAATATGCATGGCTTAGCATGGGGCTTGTAAAGTGGTAGTACCACAAGAACAGTTCACCCCTAATTCACCCCAACACAAAACCACAAGTGCTAATAGTGTACAAATAACTCACAATTAAGTCTTTGTAATGCAGAATATGTTCCCTATTCTAAAGTTGGGTCTTTGTTCCCATTTAATTCACAATTAATTTGGCACTTATTAACCCCCATGTGTTATTAACCCCCATGTGTTATTAATCCCCATGTGTTATTAACCCCCATGTGTTATTAACCCCCATGTGTTCCCTAAACTAAAGTAGCCTCCTATTCACCCTTATTAAGTGTATTGCAGCGCACACAAGGAGCTGACAGCCAAGTTAGCACAAATACAAAAAACGGTTTTAGACCCAACTTTAGAATAGGGAACATATTCTGCACTACAAAGACTTAATTATGAGTTATTTGTACACTATATGTACTTGTGGTTTAGTGTCTAGTTCCATTTGAAAAGAGCATCTTTGATAAGTATTATTAGAGGTGAATAACTGTTCTTGTGGTACTACCACTTTACAAGCCCCATACTGAGCCATGCATTTTTAGGTCATAATTCATATGCAACAACTATGAATAAGGGCAAGACCTTATTCTACCCTTAATGAAGAATTTCCCCTATGTAAGCTCCTAATTACCCCTTATTCATAGTTATTAAATAGGTTGCACATTCGTTTGACCTGGCGTCTGGTCTCCTCTGATTCTGTGGTGATGCTGGTCTCCCCTGATTGTCGTGGTCAGAGTCATCTTGTCTTAGTTGAAAGGTGGACTCATCCAACGTTGTCTGGCGAAAACGCACCTGCTGCAATATCTTTTTCTTCAACTTTTTAATTTTCCCCTTTAGCACCTGAGAAGTGTTGCCTGTAAAGTTCCCGAGAAGTGACGAGACCTGGCGAGACTGCCACCTAGTGATAAACTCATGAAAATAAATGGCCTGGTTTTGACCTGACGTGCATGCGTCACTGATTCAACCCAAAGCGGCAACCATCAAAAGCCAGTTATGATAAAATGTCCAGATAAAATGTCCAGATTGTGCGTTTTCATGAGTTTTCGATTGTCATCTATTTCAGTTCTATTCATCATAGAGTTCCCAAAGTCGCACATAAGGAGTGGCTATTTTCGTAATTAAAAAAAAAGCTAAAAACGCAATATTGCATTTTTGGCACTCAACGCATGGGAACAAAAAACACAATATTGCATTTTTACCACTCAAAGTGTAATATAACGATAAGATAGTGATTTTTGGATCATGCGCAAGACCACACCTGTTTCGTTAATTGACACACCCCAGGGCGCAATGTTTAATTAAAGTGAAGCGCATAGCGAAAAATGAATCACTGCATTGGGTGTAAAATAAGAACAAGCCTTGCATCGTGCTTTGCTCCGGGTAGGGATGTGACGCTCGAAGCTGACGTTTCGAAACAGTGTCGAGCTTCCGAAACGCAAGTGTTTCGAACAGTGTTTCGAAGTGTGGTTCAAAACGCCCATGTCACGTGACCATGGCTTAGTGAGGCTTCGTGGTGTTTCAATTTGGTTTGGACAGGTGGCACACTTGCTGCGCGAGCCAATTACCCGAGTAAACACCTGTTTGATCTAAATTACAAAGTCCCAGAATGCTTAAAAGTCATTCAAACACATCCTATCTTTGTGGGTTTTTTGTGAGGAGAGAGATTTTGAGAGATATAGCGACATAGAGACATATAAAGATATAGCGATTTATAGTGCACTTGTGATTGATAGGTTAGTGATATAGATTAATTGACAGGCTAGACAGACAGTGAGCGATAGTTTAGATAGATATAGTCTAGTGACGTTAATATTTAGATTAGCAGAAGTAAAAAAATATATGACTGATGCCTTTATTTCAAGAACAGCTGACCCTTTGAAAAAAATATGTTTATCCAAACCTAACTTTGGCAAAAATATTTGTGCATATATACTTGTGAAAGAATTTTTTTCCAAGGCTGGGGAATCAAAAACAAGAAAAAGTGCCAAGACGGCAGAACAATGTTGACATACAATTTTTCCCATGTTGTACCTGATTAGTCTAACCTGCTTCACATGTATCCTTTATTTCCCTACAACATGTTCCAAAAAAAACCCTGGGCCATAAGCATAGCCTACATTTTAAAACCATTGTAGCATTTTCCTCTCCAGCATATTCCAAAGGATAATGTACTATGAAACTGAAATAACAAAACATCTAACTGGCAGATATAAAAATGTTCTAGTTACTGAACGCATATACAAGTCTGAAATTTCTAAGCACCAGCAGGAGTCGAACACCGGCCGCTCCGGCCCGAATGCAAAGTGTGTTAACCACTGAACCACGTGGCTGTGGACAAAATCTTGCGTTCCATGTTGGCTATTTATATTCTTAGGTCTGAAGCAGTTGTGCTTCACAGTCAAAATGTGATGTTAGCAAAACTGGCCACTAGATGTCACCATGGAGTTACGTGTGTCGGATTGTTTCGAAACCTCGACACATTCCGGCGCAATTGCTTCGAACGTTTCGTTGTTTCACAAAGCCTCGTTCTGCCCATCCCTAGCTCCGGGTGTACGATAGGAGTTAAATAAGATATTTTTTTCTTAAATTGTCCGCTCCTGTTATCACAGAGCTTATAACCCATTTTAATCTTTCCATTCTGATGGGTATATTTCCTAGAGCCTGGAAACTGGTGCATGTGGCACCTTTACACAAATGGGTGATAGAGATTATTGATAGTGACAGATTTTATTTTTTGCAGTGTAATGTCAAATTACCATTTTATCCTGTGATAAAGTGGGTTTGTCATCATTAGCAGGGCGTACAAATAATTTATTAATCTACAAAGGCATTGTTGAGAAGCTACCATGCTATGTTTCAAATATGCTTGTTTGGAATTCTGGTCCCTATCAGACCAGATCAAATGACTGATGCTCAAGGTTCCTCATATTCATTCTAAGGTGGGAATGTCAATCTTTTGCTATAATGCCCCTACTTCCTAGAATAATCTTCAATGCACTGTAAAAAATAACTCTCTGCTTTCGTATTGTCCATTCAGATCTGTAGTCACAAATCCTTCTACATCAGTTTTTACCTGTTTTAATTAATTTTTTATTAGTTTTATTAGTTTTAAAAAAAAAATTAAGATTGTTTCTCCCCCCTCTATAATTTTTTGTATTGTATTGCTTATTTTATTTTGGTTTATTTTTAGGCTTACATTTCACCACAGCTATTGTCTACTATTTCTTTGGTTGTTTTATTGTCATTGAAATCTCATCTTCACTGAAAATGAGGAGAATAAAAAAAGAATGAATGAATGAATGTTTTGCAGCCACAGTTTGCTCTGAAATTTATGCTCTTGTGATAAAAAAAGGTTTGTGCCCTTGCGTAAAAGAACCTGTGTTGTATGGAATGTTTTTTGTGCCAAAATTAAATAAATAAATGAGATATGAAATCAATAAATGAAATATGAAATAAATAATTAAAAGTTGAAATAAATAAATAAAAGATTAAATAAATAAATAAATAAATAAATAAATAAAAGATTAAATAAATAGTTAAATAAATAAAAGATTAATTTTGTCACAAAAAACATTCCATAGTGTTGTCTCCCAATTAAATTAGTATCAATGTGTAAATTATGACCAATATTACCATTAGCCTTGTTGTGTAAATTATGACCAATATTACCATTAGCCTTGTTGTGTAAATTATGACCAATATTACCATTAGCCTTGTTGTGTAGGAAATCCCTGGGAATGAATAAGGGAACTGTTAGCTAAAATATAAAATAATTCATGTATTACACAGATTAATAAATGTGTGTGTAGGTAAGGGTGTTTTATTTCTGTATTTTTATTTAATTTAATTTATACTTTTTATTATTTTTACTTTTTCTACTTTATTTATTTTACTCTTTTATTTAATTTATATTTATTGATCGACTGAAGAAGCTGACTAAAGAAGCTGACTAAAGAAGCTGACTAAAGAAGCTGACTAAAGAAGCTGACTAAAGAAGCTGACTAAAGAAGCTGACTAAAGAAGCTGACTAAAGAAGCTGACTAAAGAAGCTGACTGAAGAAGCTGACTAAAGAAGCTAACTAAAGAAGCTGACTAAAGAAGCTGACTGAAGAAGCTGGCTAAAGAAGCTGACTGAAGAAGCTGACTGAAGAAGCTGACTAAAGAAGCTGACTGAAGAAGCTGACTAAAGAAGCTGACTAAAGAAGCTGACTGAAGAAGCTGGCTAAAGAAGCTGACTGAAGAAGCGCCGCCGGAGGAGAAGAGGGAAAGAGCCGGGATCTTGGTCAGATTGAGGAAAAGACAACATTGTCCTCCCCTTCCTAGCATTCTCCTGGCTAACGTCCAACCACTGGAAAACAGACTGCCGTTTCAATGGGATATCAAGAACGGCAATGTCTTTGTTTTCACTGACACAGACTGTCATTGTACTGGAGGGACTTTCCATTCATCGACAGGACAGAACAACTGAGTCGGGCAAGTACAGAGGAGGTGGAGTGTGCATTCTGGTTAACAAATGCTGGTGTGTGGATTTAGAAGCGACATCGACAGGGTGCTCTCCTGACATCGAACATCTCATGGTCAAATGCAGGCTTTCTATCTACCCAGGGAATTCTCAGAAGTCTTTTTCATCGCATCACATTCCACCACATGCTAACACCACACAGGCGCTGGACGACCTGTATGAAATCATCGATTGGCACGAAACTCTGCATCCAGAGGCTGCATTTATGGTAGCTGGTGACTTCAATAAAGCCAACCTCAAGAAAGTTCTACCGAAGTCCCCTCAACATGTGAGCTTTCCAACTCGAGGTGAAAACATTCTGGATCACGCCTACACACCATACAATCATGCCTACAAAACCCACCCCCAAATCGGATTACTCCTCAGTCCTGCTACTGCCAGCCTATAGACAGAGGCTGAAATGATCAATCAGATGCGGTCCTGCGTGACTGTTTCCACACAACAGACAAGGTACTGTTGCGGACTGTTGCTGATAACATCAATGATTACACTATAGTACACTATAGACCCTTTCAAGAGAGTTCCATTATCAGCATCATAGTTGGCCCCACAAGGCTTCCGTTTTAACATTCCATATGTTATCTTAATGCAGAGGAAGTAGTTTGGGAACCAAATAGAACGTTCAAGCATTGTTTTTGTTTTTATTGTTGAAAGGGTCCATAGATTACACTAGTATGTAGTGGGCTACATACTGTATGCAGATGCATTGATAACATTGTACCGAGGGTGATTGTATGAACTTTTCCTAATCAGAAGCCATGGTTGAACGGAGAGGTCTGTTCAGCAATCCGAGCTCGGACAGCTGCCTTCCATTCTGGAAACCCAAGTGAGTACAGTAAAGCACGTTATGAACTGAGGAAATCAATTAAAAGGGCTAAGCAACAGTACAGGGAAAAGGTGGCATCATACCACAGTGACTCTAACACCAGGGACATGTGGAGTGGGCTAAGCACAATTGCAGACTATAGAGGAAAGGGCTACAGAACAAAGGAGGTGTCTGCTTCTCTTGCAGAGGAGCTGAACTCCTTATATGCCTGCTTTGAAAATGACGTCAGGTCAGAGTCTCTGTTAAAGCGAGATTCCTGCCCATTTCAGTTATCTGAAAGAGCTCTAGGACCTAAACAGCCCAGGTCATGTGCATATGAACTGGCAGAGGTCTTCATGGATATTTTTAATCTCTCCCTGTCTCAGTCTGTTATCCCTGCATGTTTCAAGAGGACCACCATCATTCCAGTCCCTATGAACTCAACAGTGAGCTGCCTTAATGATTATCCCCCAGTTGCTCTCACCTCTGCTGTCATGAAGTGCTTTGAGCGGTTAGTTAAAGATCATATTACATCCTCCCTGTCTTCTACATTAGACAGACTCCAATTTGCCTATAGGTCAAACAGGTCCACAGACGATGCAATAGCATTTGCTTTGAACACTGCTCTCTCTCACCTGGATAAGAAAAACACCTATGTACGGATGCTCTTCATCAACTACAGATCTGCTTTTACTGTAACACCATAGTTCCATCCAGGCTTATCATGAAACTGAGAGACTTGAACATCAGTTTCTCCCTGTGCAGTTGGATCCTTGACTTCCTGACTGACAGGACATACAGTAGGCGGTACGGCTGGGTAACAACCATCTCCTCCACTCTAACACTTAGCACTGATGCCCTGCTGTATTGAGTCTTCTTATAGAGCAGAGGTGGCAACCCTGACATCTTTGTGCCAGGACAACAACTTGCTGCTCAACATCCAAAAAATCAAGGAGCTGATAATGGACTACAGCAGAAGGAGGAAGAGGAGCACACACCCATTTACATTGGGGGCACAGCAGTGAAGAGTCAGCTGCTTCAGATTACTTGGAACTAACATCAGTGAGGATCTGAGCTGGTCACACTATATAGGTATGGTCACAAAGACAGCAAGACAGCAGCTCTACTTTCTTTGGTGGCTGCGGAAGTTTGGTATGGACGTTGAAATACTGACCAACCGCTGTACCGTTGGGAGTATCCTGACTGGCAACATCACAGCATTGTATGGTAACATGATCGCAAAGCTCTGCAATGGGTGGTCAGGTCAGCGCAACGCACTATAAGGACTTAGAGCAAGAATTATCAAATATTCAGGACCTTTACAACCAGTGCTGCAGGAGAAAAACCAAGCGGATCCTTGCTGACCCCAGTCATCCGAGCCACACTCTTCACCCTCCTACTATCTGGTAGAAGGCACAAGAGCATGTGGACCTGTACCAGCAGATACACAGACAGTTTCTATCCACAAGCCATCAGGATGCAGAACTGTCCTACTCTTCCTCATACCTAATCTCATCAACCCATCAGCATGCAGAACTGTCCTACTCTTCCTCATACCTAATCTCATCAACCTCACACCTCATCAGGGTTTTTTTTTCTTTTTCCCTCTTTTTTGCACTTCATCATCATTACACCATACACATCATACACATCATTACAACATACCCCCCTCACACACACACACACACACACACACACACACACACACACACACACACACACACATGCACACACTTACAAAGCAAAGACACGTATACACACTCACAGAATCACACACTCTCACTGTAACACACACACACACACACACACAACACACACACACACACACATACAAACACAGGTACTCCCTCTTCTCACACACACACACACACACACACACACACACACAGTAAACACACGCACACACTTACAACGCAAAAACACACATACACACTAACAGAATCACACACTCTCACTGTAACACACACACACACACACACAGGTACCCCCTCCTCACACACACCACACACACACACACACACACACACACCACACAGCGAAAAACACACACACTCAGGAACAAACACACACCATTACAGCCCCCCCACACACACACACTCAGGAACAAACACACACACACATAATCACACACTTTTACTGTAACACACACACACATCATTACAGCCCCCTCCCGCAACACGCACACACACAAACACTAAATTACATCCCACCACACACACATACACACCGGTACCCCCTGCTCACACACACACACCATTACAGCCCCCACGCCATTACACCATATCCCCCTCACACACACACACACACTTTTACGCTTATGCTCCCATCCTTTTACACAAAACTCTCACGTTCCCCTGACCCTCCTATGAATGCATATGCATGAGACGGAAAAGCGCAATTTGACATTCTCAGCTCCTGCGACAGGCAGTCTGCGCTTTTACATTGTGTGCAGGTAACAGTGTGCAATATTGCGGCCTGTTTTTACATACTGTACCTCGCCATTTTTTTACATGCAAGTTGCGAAACAAATACACCTGAAGTGGGTGCAAAAGTATTAGTACATCTGGCCCTCAATGTTTTAGAAAGGAATGAACCCTGAGTACTTTTAGGTCATGGTCTTAGTTGCATAATACCTGTCCTGTCTATTTTATACATTTGTGTCTAATGAGGACTCTTTACTGCAAACCAGATTTATCTATGGGTACAAACAAAGTAACCTGAACCTGAATATACATACATACTACAAGTGTATGCAAAACATTTGAAAGCCACAGCTTTGTAATTACAAAGAAACAGATGGAAAATGTACACTAGTGACCAGCAGGTGAAGGCAGCCATTCTTTTGAACCATCCTATACTGTTAGCTGTGGAGTAGGACATGAGAGGCTGTAGAGCTGTCAAATTGAAATGGAAGGATATATATATATATATTTTCATTCTTATCTTTTCAGTTTCGTGCTGGTGGAAATGCTGCTAAAGGTCCTGTTATTACTGCCCAAGAGGCACAAGCACAAGCAATTTTATCCCAGGCCAGGGTGAGTCAGTGCCCTTACATTTGGAGATGTAGCTTTTAATTTTCATTAAATAAGATGCATATCAGACATAGAATGCAATAGAAATGTATCAGTATTGTGATGAAAGAAAAAAGTACAGTAGTTTTATTCTTTAATAGGCCAGTGACATGAATGTATTACGATAAAAATAATCATAAACTTAAACTCTTGACTAACAGACTATCTAAACTGAGCATGACTGTTGCATAAACCTATGGCTCAATTAAATATACTGTAAGGGTTGATATGATTTATTCACATTTTACAAAGCGTCCCAACAATGTGAAGAATACATTTGAAATCTAACTGTACTTTAGCACAAATGAATGAAAACATTACACTAACATAGTTTTACATTCTTAAACCACTTTTTCATGTTAGTCACAGTAAAGGTACACATTTTTCATGTAGTAAAGATGACATTCTTTTTTTACTACAGCTTACCATGAGAGGCGCTCCTGGACCACTTGGTCTCACAGGAAGACCCGGACCAGTGGTAAGTTATAAACCTTTCAACTTTTTTCCAAATATGATCCTGACCTACAGTACTTCTTAAAATGTCTAAATAGGTCCTAATATGGCTCTTATCTTCTGGATGGCACTGGGAAATCCTATCTCCAGATCATTACACTTTTAAGATTTATTTTGTGGATAATCTCTATATACCAGTCCAGTAATCTCAATAAATGTGCAAATAGATTAATGAAGTTCCCAGGTTCAAAGCATGTTTGGCTTGCTTTTGTCTTCAGGGTGGCCCAGGGGCCCCAGGGCGAAAAGGTGACCCTGGACTTTCTGGACCCCAGGTACAGCAGGATGATCCATAAAGTATCAAAAATATGTTTAGGGCTATTGCTGTTTCTGAGAAGAGTGAGTTTAATTTATAGTAAATACCATGGACGTCGCTAGACCTTTTTTACTGGGAGACATGCCACAGTATTGAACTGTTGTTTCCCAGTAAATAAGTTCAGGTTTTAACTAACTCCTATTTTAACTAACTCCTATTGCCTGAATTATTATTATTATTATTATTATTATTATTATTATTATTATTATTGTTGTTGTTGTTGTTGTTGTATTAGATTGATTACACATCTACAAATGATTGATCTACAAATTATTGTGTATGCTAAACATAACATTATTATTATGTTTAAATTTAAAGGGACCCAGAGGTATCCAAGGTCCTACTGGCATGCCTGGGAAAGCAGGAAAAAGAGTAAGTTCAAAACAATTTTACATTCTGGACCCCTGGAATGTTTCATGTTTTTAGTTGTTTATTTTAATATACTGCATATTCTACTTTTCTGAGGTTTCCTTTTTTTAGTTTTACATGGATGCCTAAAAAGGTCGGAAAAGTTGAAGGCTGTGTTCCAACACCTTGTCGAGTATGAATATGGTTGTGTAATTCTTTTTTAATAATATAATTATTAGCCTGGCGGGCCATCCTATATCATTGAAATGTATAGTCTGGAATCAAACCATTCACCTCGCTTAATCCAAGGGGCGGGCAGAGAATTGTCTTTCAAACTGCCTAGGCATGCAATAGGCCAGCGCTACGACCATATCCGTATCCGGTCGGCAAAACGGCAAATACATCCTTCTTCTAAAGGAATGACTTAAGTGCATTGTGTTGCTCAACTTTCAAAGAAAAGCACAAGTCCAACTCCTCCAAAGTTGACGCCAACGCCGATTCAAACAACCACTCTTCGTTCGCCATAGCCACCTTCCTTGTTGTTCACCATCGCAGGACTGTCGTTATCCTGTTAAGCCCGCCTTAAGACTCTCTAACAAAATAGAGCGCTGTGATTGGATGAAGTCCACGGCGTCAGCCAATAGAAATCCCTATGGTTTGATACTAGACGTACAGGCTGAGCAAATTAATTTGCCACCGCTAGGGTGCGTCTAGATTTCTAGGCTATATAATTATAACTCTACATAGGCAATACCAAATCTTATTCCACTGCTTGGTTGAATTTCCCATTGTCCTACGTAATTTAGAACGACCATTAACCGTATGTTATTTGCACACCTATGAAGTAGATTCAGTTTAAATGAACTCTCACGTTGCATCCGAGCTGTAAAATGCGAGAATGCAGACGTTCAGAACATGGCAAAAGTGTAGCATATGACGGAGGTGGCTTTTAGCTAAATGGATGACAGCAGGCTAAGTAAAATAGCGATGTTTCAAAGCTAAAGTTCATCAGAATCTTGGGATACGCCCGCTTGACAACGGGAGAGATAGAACTAACGACTGGCCTTTGGCCGTAGCAACCATCCATTTAGAACTAGTAACGGCAGTTTGTCCTGCAAGTTGAGAAATGAGTTGATATGTGTCGGAAGAAATTAGTTCTGCAAACAAGACAGTTTTAGCGATTAAAACGTTTAAATTGTAACAGGAAATGAACACAACGCAAGTGGCAACAGTGGAATAAGCGGGATAATGGACTCCACGGTGGTCTGTTCACAGAAGTTAATGCACTTACGAGGTTTAAACGGCCCTCCGCTTCGCGTCGGGGCCGTTTTACAACCTCGTCCGTGCATTAACTTCAATGAACAGACCACCGTGTCGTCCATTATCCCTTACATAATTATGTCTCCTGGCAGATGACCCCATAGTCTCAGTATTGCTTTCAGCTTGTTTCTGAGCTTGTATATCAAATTCCCACAGAGATTTCACATTCAGATAAATCTCACTAAGACATTACTCTTGGCAATTCAGGCCAATCCTTCCATCTATCACAACATAGAAATCATAGTGGTCAGAGACCAAGAGTGACTACAGAAACGTCACCCTCCATCCACCTTAACTACATGTAGGCTTACACTCCTTGCTTTGGTTAAAATATCAATGGTCGTAACATCCTCCAGAATCACTGACAGCATCTAATACTGGATAAGGATAGTCTGCTTCAACCTCCTGCAATTGGTCCAAAAGTCAGAACCAGACACCCCTCGCATGTCAAATACTGGCATCACAAGCTATTTTCATTGTTCGGTTGCCACAGCACCGAAATCTGTTTGCAGTGCTTGTTGCGGTTTCAAATTAGAGCCCGCATGTATGTATTGTGTCTACTGGTGGAGTTAAGAATGAAAAGTGTATTATCTATCAGTCCTTGCACAACTTTATGTCCAAATGGATATAGGAAATAATGATAATTTAGATGAAATTATAGTGATTAGAGACATACTATTAAATTATAGTTAAGAGACTTAATTTAATTTCATTCTGATATCTAATGTTGTTACAATTGTTGTCCATATTAAAGGGTCGTGGAGGGGCTGATGGAGCCCGAGGTGTACCTGGAGAGTCAGGGGCCAAGGTATTTCCTTTATGCTTTCAAAATGACCCCAAAATACCATGTTTACAAAGAAAGTTTAGACAAATGACATACTTTCATTCATATACTGTATGTATGAATGTACTCAAATCATGCACCTTCTCTTGCCATTAATATTGTTTGAATCTGACAGGGTGATCGTGGATTTGATGGACTACCCGGGCTTCCTGGTAACAAGGGACATAGGGTAAGGGGTTGGACAATTTAGTTTAAATGTTTGATTGTGTGGGATATACAATTCTAAATCAACACATTTAAATTATTTATTATTATTAAATTATATTATATTATATTATATTATTATTTATTGCTTCGGACTTGTTACCGGAGGGTTGTCGGTTCGAACCCCGACCAGTAGGCATGGCTGAAGTGCCCTTGAGCAAGGCACCTAACCCCTCACTGCTCCCCGAGCGCCGCTGTTGTTGCAGGCCGGATTAGTGTGTGCTCACTGTGTGCGCCGATTAGTGTGTGCTTAACCTCACTGTGTGTGCTTCACCTCACTGTGTGTTCACTGCGCCGGGATTAGTGTGTGCTTCACCTCACTGTGTGCTGAGTGTGTTTCACTAATTCACGGATGGATGCAGAGACCAAATTTCCCTCATGGGATCAAAAGAGTATATATACTTATACTTATAAATACCATATCATTGGGATGCACATAAGAACTACTGAGTTGTTACTTGTGACTTTTATTTTGTCAGTAGATTTTTAACAAGGTACAATGGGCCTCATACAGGAGGCAATAAGAACAAATGTCCTCTTATACTGCATTTTTATTCTTATCCATGTTTTGTTTTATTAATTTTGTTAGTACCTTGATTGATTTTTTCATCAGTGTATTCTTTTTTGCTTTTCTCTTAGAAAAGCTAAAAACTGTTTTAGTGGTTGAGAGCTCTCTTATCAGAATAACAAAAGAAACTTCAACAAAAGAAATTTCATGGTTCACAAATTGTTTTTTTTTTTCAATTGCAAGGAAGCACGTTTCAAAGTTGAGGATCTAAAAAAAACATGAATAAAACGCCCACTGAATCTGATGAAATTACACATGCAAGACACACAAACATGCATTCACATGGTGTGAACGGAAGTTGGGACTAAACTTGCTTTGGCCATGTGTCAGAATATTTGCACAGCTATGTCCTCATTTAGTATTTTGGGTGTGTTGCTTTTGCTAATAACAATTCAGTGCATCATGGTACCAACATTTGTTTAATCTGGCCCATTGTTTTTTTTTTTAATATGTCATATTTATACCAGTTATATTTCTGTTGATTAAGTGTTCACACAATGTAGTCAAAACATTTTAGATGTTTTACTTATTACAATAGTGCAACACTGTTGAGAAGCCACAGTGATGCTAGACTCACTGACACAATAATCCATTGACATTAAGCTAATAGCTTACTTATCAGTGATTTTCAAATCTTCAAAAGCAAGCCAAGAATAGCAGTATCATCCAAAATTAAGCAGGAACTGATGACCACACCCGTTTTCATCTCTGACAGGGTGAATCAGGTCCAACTGGCCCACCTGGTCCTCCAGGAGAGGATGGTCCCAGAGTGAGTGTCTGTTGCTTTTCCCCCTGTTCCTAATCTAATGAGTTTGGTTTATGTTTAAACCTTAATCTTCACACCATACAATGTTATCTACAGGGAGAGGATGGAGAGGTGGGGCAGAGAGGAGTGCAAGGAGAGAGCGTAAGTATTTTGGATTTTAACATTCTCAAGCATTTTCAGAATGTTCATCAGCCATTTTATTTCATCATTCAAACAATTAGTTAAGTCATGTGTTCTTAAGCTTAATGTGTTCTTTATATGTTTATTTATTAATGTGTTCTTTATATCTTAATGTGTTCTTTATATGTTTTGTATTTATATAGGGCCCTAGAGGATTGTTGGGTCCTAGAGGATCTGCAGGTCCACTTGGACAGCGGGTTTGTCAGATGTTATGGTGCTTTATGTCACTTCTGTATCTAGGTTTATTTGTGTCAATGTCCTTACCTGAAGTTTTGATGTCCTGTTTCAGGGTCTTCCAGGACTAGATGGTCAACCTGGACCCAAAGGAAATATGGTATAATTTATAAGCAGAATAATCACAACCTGAAAACCACACAATAAATATACATTTAGATGGGATTCATGTAAAACATTAATTAAAAAAAATATTCAGCAGTATTGTGATCCAAGTCAAGATATTACCAACTAGAATATATATTTTGCGTAATTATAGTTTATGGGTTGTGATATTATTTTTAATGTCAGCACATGAGGGAACCACTATTTATCATTTAATTAACACAAGAACACATGTCACCATTGTTGTCATCTATATGGTCATTATACTTTTTAGTGGTTGGATAGTGCACATCTCCATAAATTGTGTGATAGTGAAAAGGTAGTCTAATGTAAGACGTTGAAATGAATTCCTCCGCTGTGCATTGGGGTCCTGTTTGTAAATGGACTGCATTTATACAGTGCTTTACAGTTTCATGCCTCACATTCACCCATTCACAATCATACACCGATGGCAGAGGCTGCCATGCAAAGGGCCAACCATTATGTGTTATGTGTCAGGGTTAGGGTTAGGGTTATGTGTCTTACTCAAGGACACTTTGATTCAGGAGGAAAGGCTTGAATCGGCAGCCTTCCGGTTGCTGGACAAATCCTCTACCTCCTGAGCCACTGCCTGTGTTTGTCACTTGGAATTTATTTTCCAATACTGGCTGGCGGACTATACATTTAAAACACCTGTAAAACACCATTATGTATTATAAAACACCCTGTAAGGCCGTACGTTCCAGTGATATTAAAACAGCTAAGGGGGAGTGTTCAGCATGATGCGAAGCAGTGCTGTTCTAAAATCAATGCATTCTACAGCCTCACAGGGCTTATTGCTTTAATCATTATTTAATCTATACAACAGTAATAGATCAATGTCATGAAAAAGGAGAGATAAAGTAAACAACGGGGATTTCCACTTGCACAGGAATATCTGAATTTTCAAGTATAAAATAGTTACCTGTAATTTCACAACTGATTAACCGATTTTGCAAAATTTCGTCAGTTGTGAGGTTAGTACACGGGGCAGGCTATTCATGGGAATGCATTTATTTTTTTTCATTCTTTTTTATGATTAAAGCAAAACCTGATTCTGATCCATTGGGCTAGTGGGCACTGTGGTTAATACACAGCTATGTTTAATACATGGATTTCTTTGTCTTATTTATTTCTTTGTCTTAATTACAATATATAAAACACTGTCCTGCTTTTTACACACAATGTGGCTAATACACAGGAAATTACTGTAGTTGTTATATTTAAGTTGTATTTAACCTGATTAAATAAAAATAAAAATCTTTTCTAGGGTGTACAAGGAGAGCCAGGATCTGCTGGTCAGCAGGGTATACCTGGTCCACAAGTATGTTTGAATTGCTTGTTTTCTTTATTTTTCCTTCTGTCATTTTTCTCTGAGAGAGGGCTCCATTTGTTATATTAATTGTTACTTTAGCAGCATTGCTGTGCTGAGCTGAGCCAAGTTCTCTGTATTCAGAAAGAAAATGGTTAAATAACATTGTGGATGCATGGCCTTATGTAGCATTATTTATCACCACAGTCTCAAACATGTAGACATATGTACATTTTATTTACAAATAATTAAATTAATAAGTTCTATGTGATCTTTTAGGGACTGCCAGGCCCACAAGGCCCTATTGGTCCACCTGGTGAGAAAGTAAGTAGACCCTGTGAAACCACTAAATCATAGCTGTCGTTTATTATTGCAAAGAGCTTCTTTTCCAGCCACTGAAATAAGTGATGTAGCAGATTCCATGGGTTGTCATGCTTTTGGACCAGAGTACTGCTGAGTGAAGTGAAACCATAAACTCAGACAGAGAGAGAGACAGAGAGACAGACAGGGGTTCTCACATTTTTTGCAGGCAGCAACCCCACCCCCGAAATCTTTTTTACTGTATTTCAACACCCCTTTCCACCACTGACAGATAGATCATCATTTATCTGAGGTTTTTATTCAATGCAACTTCAAAATGACCTACAGCTCTGGAAAAAATTAAGAGACCTCTGCAAAATGATCAGTTTCTGTAATGTTACTATTTATAGGTATGTGTTTAAGTAAAAAGAACAGTTTTGTTTTAATTTATCAACTACTGACAACATTTCTCCCAAATAAACATATTGGGTAACGCTTTAGATTAACATGTGCTTATTAGGTAATAACAGTGCATAATAAGCAGTTAACAATTCATTACTAACAGTTAGTTAACTGTTGTTATTCTTTAATAACATTAAGTAACTGTTAACATGCAGCCTGTAAGTGTTAACAAGCAGCTTGTTAATACTTGTTAATGGTGTATAAGACAAAGACCTTTCTTACCTATTTGTAGTACATTTTGCAGCCCCCCAATCTAAAGCGAGGACCATGTAGCCTGTAGTTCCACAAGCCCAACCTTCTATCTCTATATATATCTATCTATCTAGCTCGGTTAAGCTGTGAGAAATGCACCTTCAAAATTGGTGCATTGAGCAGCAAAAAAACAAAAAAGATGTAGGGCCCTATCTTAGCAATCTGAAACATCTAGTCAGAGGCGCAATGTTTAAAGACATTAAAGGCGTGGACATAAAGTGACATTCACTAATTTAATGGTGTGATTTTGTGATCAAACGCTGGCCACTGGGCTCAAAGGGTTGTTCTTATGTTTCTTAATCAGTCATGGGTGTGTTTTGGGTGCAATCATCACTGATCCTCCTGTGGCTTGTAGTCTCCTCCAGGTCTCCGTCTAACCATTAGACAACCAGGTGTTGGGCAAAGTTGAAAATTGGAGTCATCAGAGAAGATGACCTTACTTCAGTCCTCTATGGTCCAACCCTTATGGTATTTTGCAAATCACAGCCTGGCTCTTCTTTGATTTTCATTGATGAAGGGCTTTTTTTAGCTTTACACGACTTGAGCCCAGCCCCTAGGAGCCCGTTTCGAACCGTTCTCACCGTGCAGTTCCCCCCAGCGATTTACCATTCTTTTTGTAGCTCACTTGGTGTTCGTACAGTTGCTGAGTGACATTCAAATGAGTTGACAGTAATCCCGGTCAGTGGAGAGTCGTTTTCACCCTCTGTCGTACTGTAGCTTTGGTCTCTTTTTTTTCCAGAGCAGATAGATAGATAGATAGATAGATAGACAGACAGACAGACAGACAGACAGACAGACAAACAGATGCTTCACAGTATCCAGCAGACATATTTCCATCAGACTGAGGGCAGCCCCCTGCTCGAGAGCATCATAGAGAAGATCGAACAGAGGGATATCTAGGGATCAGTGTTGTGCGGTCTGCCTGAAATGAAGCGGTCGCCCGCGGATGACCGCGGTCACCCGCGGTTATGAGTCATGAACAAAATATTTGAATGATATTCGGGTCATTTGCGGGCGGGTCAGTTAAAAATAATTAAATATATATTTTCTACAAATAGGCCTACTTAAAATATCACGAGAAGGCTAGCATCAATACAGTAAAGTCAACAGTAAAGAAGCTGAAGACGCGAGTTAAAATAGAAAGACACCCCTTCAGGAAAAGCGATATAGGCTATGGGAAATATTGGGAAAAGTTCTTAAAGAAGATGACAGTAGTACAAGTTATGGTTTATAGACCTACTTCTTGCGAAGCCATTTAAAAGTATGACAGCCAAAACGGGCAGCCTGCAGGAATAAATGTTATGGCACAGACTACACAGCCATATCTACCGGTATGTATAGGTTTGCGCATGCATAAAAGTTACCTTAGTTCGTTGTGTTTGTGACTTTAAACAGTGGATGTGCTTTAGTAAAGCTTTGTGCTTCATTCAGCATTATAAACCAGTTCTTACGCTAATGTTTTGACCAGCAATGTATCTCTCTTGCCTACCTTGCCTCACCATTTCTGTTTTTAAAAGAAAGATGTATGTCCATGGCCTTCAAATCTTATCCTAGTGTTCTAATCCTTGGTGGTTGCGTGCGTGCTTGCGCTCTTATTCTCATCCTCTCTCCTGCGCAAACATTATGTCCTGCATGCCTACTGCGTGTAGGTGTAGTTCTACTGCAGAAAGTTTCGCAAATAAATTAGTTTGTTTTACAGAAATGGCCTACTGTCACACTGCATGCAGGCTCTAACCAAAAGCACACATTTGTAAATAAGCGTGTCGGATCGCTGGTCGGGTATAATTTTGTCCTAATTAATATTCGTGGTCCGAGTTGCGGTCGGGTTGATTAAAATATCGGGCGACCGCGAGCCGCTTGTGACCAAACCCGCGCAACACTGCTAGGGATAGCTCTCTATCATAGGTGTATTGTCCATTGAGTACTAAAGTTAATACTGACCCAATTGAGTATGTGGGTGACTAAGACTTCTTCAAATTCAATACATGATGACAGAGACAGAGACTGCAAAGACTACAGAGACAGAGGCTGTGTCTCAAACCACATACTTCTGTCAGTACACTGCTAATGTGCACTAGGCGCTTACTTGCATTGTGCCCACATCTCAATGGTTGGTATTGTCCCAATAGCTGCGCTATATACTGTACTTAAACTAAGTATTTGAAGCAAGTAGGCGGTTTAAGATAGCCAGAGACTGCAGATGAAATCGCTTGAAGACACTGCTACAAGACATAACGCTTGATCACAGATGACATCCTGGAACTGATGCCAGAAGAGTCAACGAAATCGTATACGATTTCAAGACCTTAACATTTTTTGTCAGATTCAGCAAAAAATCTCCTTACGATCCACTAGTTGTCCATCCTGTAATAGGCGTATACACTGTAAAAAAACAAACAGTATCTGTAGGCAGCCCACTACAGTCTTTGAAAACTAGAAACAAACAAATTGGGGGCAGCCTGTCCCCCAAACAAAAACGAAACACTGTGTGGAGTTTCTCTGAGAATACTGAAGTGAGGGGTGAGCTACCTCTCTGGTGTGTTTTGTTTGTTCCTTGATTATAATATAATGCATGTTGTTTTGGTCAAAATGCATCTGCTATGAAATATAAATATAAACAAAGGCTACATCATGCACAATCGCTGGCTACACCTTTAAGAAGTGAAAAGTACTAAGGAATAGTTGACTACCCCCTGATCAGCAAGAAGATTGGGAGAGAAATGACGTTGAAATGTCCACTAAACGTGTGAATCTGAACAAAGACAGACTGTGATGCAAATACAGTCTGTGATCCAAACATCCCTCTGATCACTGTGCCCCTCCACATGTTATGTTACCACTTTGAGTTGGAGATTCAGGTAGAAGTAGCTGGAGCCTATTGTAATTGGTCTTTGGCTGTGAGGCAGCCATCAGCACAAAGCTCACTTAATTATTCATGCGGGTGCCAGATAAGCATAAGGGGTGCTAGATATCTGCAAAAATGGGCCATAATGGGCTAGTAAAATAGCATCTGTGCATGTTTTGACAGACCAAAGTTACTATGCATACAGAGCAAGGTAAAATACTTTCATTCAAATACAAACATTCTATGACATCTTCAAAGTAAGATGTACTGTTTGTCATCCTTTATAACAAAATTGTGTCTGTGCAAGTATACATGTAAACTATGCAGTTGTCTCGTGTCAACCCAATAAAACTGTTTTACTTAAGTTTGACACATGTATATTTTATGTAGGGTCCTAATGGTCAACAAGGATTGCAAGGATTGGCTGGTGCAGATGGCCCCCCTGTGAGTATTGTTTTAATGGTCTATATCGAAATATAGGCTACACCCATGGGTTTATAAATCATTTCTTAAAATACCAGATGTTTTGATGTTAAAATGAAGCCAAGAAAAAATATGTCTATTGACTTTGAGGTAAAAGGAAATGTAAGATATTTAGGACAAAACAATAATAACTAGAATTACACAAGAGAGCATACCTCTGTAACAGATCCTCCTCCAAAATTAATCGACAGACAGGGCTGAAAGCACAAACACAAACAAAGAGTTGAATGTGCATTAATTTGTAGATTTTTCTTCTATTTTATACTCAGCGTGTTTGTTATAATCTTAGACTAATATTGTCCAGTTAGTTTTGTTTAGTGGAAAATTCGTTATTTGCAATAGCGGCAATATTTGCCGCTCATATAGGCTATTGTACGGTGACCGGGAAGTGCAAAACAAATTTACATTTGTGGGTGCAAATTTACTAGGGCTGTCAAGTGATTAAAAAATGTATCTAATTAATTACATACTCTGTGATTAATCAATTTAAATTAATCACATTCATCCTTTTTTTCTATGAACGTATTTTAAAAAAATAAATCAAATTGTAGCAGATGAGTGAATAGCCAAACCATCATTATAGACTTAAAAGCAATCATATGCAGTTTCAGGTAGCCTATTTTTAATTTACTTTGCCATTGTGAATAGCCTAGGCCTACTTCTCATGGCTTGTTCAAAAATGTACACAATGAAAATGCTTTTGTTGTGGAGGCGAAGGACTAACAACAGGCAAAACCTATATCCAAAGAGCTATATCTACTGACATTATGGTAATGTTTCACGATTCTCACAAGAGGTTTTTAACATGGCACAGTAAATGCAAATGACTGAAGTTTCCATTTACTGTTGACATGTGCAGTACCCTAACACCGAGGTAATGCAGACGATTTAGTGAGGGAGTTCGTCGGTTAGTTAGTTAGTCGGTCATATGTAGCCTATATCAAGTAGTTTGCAAAGTTAACTTTGACGAGGGGTGTGCTAACTCGTACCTCCGGGTTGCTTTGCATGGAGGTGATCCTTCAGACTTGACGAACTCTGCTCCAATGGTAGCCTATGGAAATTCCTTACTGCAGAAATCGCAGAGAACTGTCAACAGTTCCATCTGGGTGTTGTTTTTTAATTTTTTAAATGTAGGCTAAATGTTTAATTCACTGGACCAAGCAGTGCTTGTACATTGTAAATTTGCACCCACAGACGTAAATTTGTTTTGCACTTCCCAGCCACCGTACTATTGTCCTCTTTGGTGAAACTAGTCCCAATCCCAATGTGACAAAGTGGGACAGTCATAGCCATGCTAAACATTGCACTAAAAAAACAAAAATAAATATTTTTTGCTATTCGCTTTTTATGCATAGGCTATAGATAATCATTTTTATTGTTATTGTTCAGCACACACAAATTGAACGCTCAAGCGTTGGTTATTAACAAAGCAGACTTGCTCCCTCCTATGAATTGCTGTACTAATGGGGGGTCTAGTTTTAACTTTAGATGGGGTGGGATAGGGGGAAAATAATGACTGTACATTTTTATGACTTTATGGATCTGTACTGTATACTGTACTCTACCATTTTATTGCGTCATCTACCTTCCCAGGGTAGACGGGTGGAAACTAGCAATTTGCTACAACCCAGCAGACATCTAATGTTTTTTTGTGTGCTGTCCATGTTAATAGTGGGCACGAGTGTTCTAATGAGTGATCTTATGAACCATCGTTTAGTTTTAGTGCATTTCCCGAATATGCTTGTTTGCTACTCTTTGTACATGATGCTCTTGGTGCCTTTAAAAATTTAAAATTTCATTATCTTCACAATTTCTCTCAGTTAGTGTAAGACTATGCTTCAACTAAGGTGCTTTTTGATTTGGAGCTGTGGCCATCTGGCCTTGCAAGACAGAACAATGGGTCATCCAACTGGAACAGAGCAGGCAGAGACAGGAGTTGCGGTGAAACAAACTTACTCAAATCTTCACCATGCTGGGCAGAGGCTGCCAAGGGACTCGAGCTGGCTTTTCCTGAGGCAAGGGAGAGAGAGAGAGAGAGAGAGAGAGAGAAAAGCCAATGTTAGTGAGAAGTGCAGTCCCTGCCACTGATCTAGCCACCCAGTCCTCTTTGGTGTGACTCCTCTCACTCTGTATTCAGGTCCTTGCTCCTGTTCTAGCCGTCGTAGTTTCACTTCACTTCACAAAAAAAGGGGTTTCTAAGTTCAGTAAAAATGCAAACAAAAAAAAGGTAACTTAGTAGATGTCTGGTCTCCACTCTTCAGTAGCTCAAGCCAGTCTGCCTGGAGTTTGTCCTGCTGAGGATAAAAAGGCTAGCCTAGAAATCTAGACGCACCCTAGTGGCAGCAAATGTAATTTGCAGCCAGGGTAGTAGCAACTCGCCGTTCGCTTGCGAGCTCAAAAAATTCAACTTCGATCAGGCCTATCACGTCTTGTATAGAGTCAGTGGGCGGGCTTATTATAATGATAGCAGAGTTAAGACGGTTCCATGTGAATTCCCTTCTACTTGAAAAACTAAGAATATGGATGCTGCTGCTGGTGAGCAGCGTGACACGAGTTAACCTTTTTTTATGTTGCCAAAAGTTTGATCAAAACTCAAAAGTTTGAGTTGTAGCGCTATCCTATTGCGTGTAGAGGGAATTTGAAAGACAACTGTTTATCCCGCCCCTCGGAATGGTGAGTTCCCAGACCCTACATCTTGATGTGGGTCTGGTTCATCAGGCTATAAAAAGGCCACTAATTCCCTGATTAACCCAGTAGACCTGGTTAGAGGCAATCAGAGACACCTGGGTTATGTCGCAACCAATAATAATGGGGAGAAAGAACAAGGAATTATGCAATTAATACAAACATTTATTGGATTTTTTTAAAAAAAATGAACATGTGAAATGTAAATAAATGAACTACTTTTATTTCACTAGTTTGATCTCTTAGTATTGTTTTATTGTGAACTGATTTTTCTTTTTTTCACATAGGGACATCCTGGAAAAGAAGGTCCTCACGGAGAAAAAGGAGGGATTGTAAGGGATATACTTTGTGTTTGTATTTTGTGAGTTTCATTGTGAATGTGAAACAAGCTGAAACTTGTCTTTTTATATCAGATCATGTCAGATGACCATATTTTTCATTTAATCAGATTTCATGATTTAAAGTATGAGGAGATTGAAGGAAAGATCGGAAAGGAGAAATGTATTGCAGTAGTAAGTGTATGTATGAGCATGTGTATGTGTTGGTAGATAATGTTGGTGATGATGGGGCAGAAATAGCTGAAATTGTGAGAGTGGATTACTGTGTGTCCTTGTTTGACACTGCAGAAGTGCATGTTCCTGCTTAGGTGTGTTCTAAGAATGGGTGTTGTGTTGTCAGTCAACCTTTGTGTTATCAGTCAACCTTTCCATACAGTTATCATGATGGCTATGTTGACAATCCAGATCTAAAGATCCAACAGTATTAGGCCCACTGAACAATACATGTGTGAGATTTTTTCTCCATAATGAATGATACAAAGATTGTTTACCATACCATCTTGCATCACTGGTAGTTACCTTTAGTGTCGCAAATAAGCACCAACTTTAGCTTTTTTGTCATTGTTGACTTCCTACCATTGATTCATCTGTAAATCTACTGTTAAATAATTAAGATGGTTAGGACTAAGCCATCTAAATTTAATCAGTGGACATTTTTGAAAATGCTATATAATATATTATATTTCCTGTATTTTACTGCAGGTGTGTTGAGAACCTAAAATATTATCTGTGTAAAATCAGTCCACAATTACAGTCTCTAAAAGTTGTAGTCTAACCCTAGGTTATGGGGCAGTTCATCTGTACTTCATACACAGATAGCTTATTCCACGGTGCTATGATGTATTTTCATACTGAGTGTCAGCATACTTCTTCCTGTTTTGTGACATTAACTTGACAGAGCAATACTGCCACCTGTTGGAGTAGTAAATTGTTTTCTTTGTTTCCAGTTTACAAAGTAATTCATGAAGCTAGAATGACATGTACAGGACAGTCAGTACCTCTCATTTCACTGCTTTTTGGAGGTTGAAAAAAGGCATCTAGCATAACAGTTAGATGGTGCTCTTCTGATAGGGTAAATACAGACATAATGTTATTGTGTTTATAGGGTCACCCTGGTCCTCAAGGTTCTATTGGCTATCCAGGGCCTCGTGGAGTTAAGGTAAGATGACTTATTTAATTTAGCTGTTTACCTTCCAAACTCTATAGAGTGCAGCTTGACTAATGTATAATTCTATGTCAAAAAAGGGAGCAGAGGGTGTGCGTGGCATGAAAGGTGGCAAAGGAGAACAGGTAAGAAGGCAATGTGCAACTTTACCCCTTAAGCTACATGCTATCTTAGACAAAGAATTGTAATTTACAATCGTGTGCTTTGGTAAGGCAGTTTGTCAGATACTCTTATTTCTGTGGGTTTGTACAATCCAAGTTTGTTTGTAATTACAATAATGATACATATGTCTGTTAGGTATGTGGATCCTACATTACAATGATCAGATATTTAGTTTGAGTGAAACATAGCCAAAAAGTTTCACCAGTTAATTTCTAAAAGCACTTTACTTACTGACTGATACTCATTCAGCCTGTCAGGTAGAGGTTAGAGGCAGTGAAGAGTCCAGATGTTAAATAAACTAAATGAACTCATGAGCAGTTGTTTTTTAGGGGGAGGATGGTTTCCCTGGGTTCAAAGGTGACATGGGTCTTAGCGGTGAGAAGGTAAGTGTAACTTTTGTATAATATTACATATTACATGTATTTAATATGATATACATTAACTGTTAATTGCCATATGCATTAACATGTACATTATGCACATTAAATTATAATGTGAAGGTGAAATTAAATGTTTTCACTTGATCCTCTCCAAGAAAGCTATAGCTTTATGTCCTATTAGTACACAGTGTTTGGGTAGAAACACCAGAAATACTACATGTTTGAGGTGATAATGTGGCAATGACACAAAGTGGATGTATGCTTTCCATGCTTTCCTCTTTAAAAGAAAGATATATCCTATATATCCTAGCCAACTGTTGAGCCTTAGTTTTCATTGTGATCTTTCAGCCAAATGTAGTTTACTGGTACTAAAATTTATTTCAAACATATGCAGTATGTTGTCACTCTCAGTACTTTCGACAGTCCACTAATTTGTAATTGTGTCGCAAACAGAGTTTGCAAGTCTGGAGATATGTTGTTGCCTTAAGTAAATCCAGCAGCATCTGCGATTCACTTTGGATCTCCTCCACTGTGTCAAAGCTTGAACGCCATCTTGAGGAAATAAAAAGCAGTCACAGTAGCCAAATCCATGGAGTAGGGAGGTGGGGATCAACAATCATGTTGAAAACGTGTGCATTTTCCACATGATGTGAGCCAATATGGAGTACCCAAAGGCCAGTGCACCACTCAAGTCATATGCGCCAAATGTTTTCCCTCAGATGCCTCAGAACATTACAGTAGAACTCTGCTTTGCTTTGGAAGACCCAAAAAGGACCTGAACGTTTTTATTGCACTTGTTATGGTCAAACATTGGAATGAAAGTGTTTCATAGGTGTCCAAATACCAACAATTACTTGATATTCACACACTGATATTCACAGTCCCACAAAGGAAATAAACCAAACTGTGAGTGCATTCTGGTCATGTCTTGCATGCTGCCTCTGTATTATTTCTGGATGTAATTTGCAGGGAGAACTGGGTGTTGTTGGGCTCAGAGGAGAAGATGGCCCTGAGGGACCAAAGGGTAAAGCAGGACCCAGTGGAGAACCTGGTCCAGTAGGCCTAGCTGGAGAAAAGGTCTCACCATATTATATATTACTATACTATATTACATTGCATAGGCTTTGTTTACTAGTTTCTATGACTGTTCCTTTAGATTCTTTTTGTGAATTGGTCTGCAAATATTGAATAAGTGCTGTCTGTTCGACAACCCCATCTCCAAAAAAGTTGGGATGAGATAAAAACAGAATGCTATGATTTGCAAAGCATGTAAACCCTATTTTTTATTGAGAATAGTGCAAAGATGTTGTTGAAATAGAGAATATTTTGGAAAATTTTGAATTTGATGCCAGCAACACATCTAAAAAAAGTTCAGACAGGGGCATGTTTACCACTCTGATCAGTCTATAAACATTTGGGAACTGAGGAGATCAGTTGCTGGAGTTGAATGAAATGTTGTCCCATTTTTGCCTGATAATTGTGCATGAGACAGAAAACTGGCTAGGTGCCTGCCTAGATGAAATAATTGACAGAGACACCATTCTGGAGATTAAGGGCCCTATTTTAGCGATCTAAAATGCATGGTCACTAGCAAATAGCTTAATTAAATTTAGGGGTTTGTCCAGTCTACATTGTGGGTGGTTTTGTTATCAAACGTCGAGCAAATGGCTCAACAAGACTGTTCCTATGCTTCTTAATCAGTCATGGGTGTGTTTTGGGCGTAACAACATTTAAACCAATGAGAATAACTGTCATTCCCATTCATGATCTGTCATTCCCTTTAACAACAAGCAGTGCAACTTCAAACAGAGCATCGGTATTTTGATAGTCAGCGGCGCATTTGAAGGAATCTTCTTGCATGCGAGACCGTATGGAACAGGTATTCCACTAAACCATGCTTTACTAAAACCTAGCAGAGTATAGCCTACACGCATCTGCACTCGTCTATTATTTGAAGTCATTGGCAAAGTGATTACCTTCGAGAACATAGCCTGAAAAAGCAACACTTACCCCAAGAATGTTTGAATGACTGAATAAAAAACTTAAGGACATTTATCCTGCAGAGGAGTTGCTGCTTACGTCTCGTGACTGTGCGTCTTCATCTGTGATTCATATGCGCTTTTCTATAGACCAGGTTTGTCTTGGTCAATGGCATAATGTTTTTTAGATAGTGTAAGATAGCAATTTTTAGATAATGCGTCAGACCACACCTTAGGTCGTTTATTGCCACATCCCTGAGTGCATTGTTCAATAAAAGAGACGAGCATGGCACAAAACTCGAGTGTAAGATAGGAATAAACTTTGCGCCGGGATAATAATCCGCTTTGTGCCAGGGTTTGTGTTGCGAAAATAGGGCCCTAAGTGTCCTACACTAAAGAAGCTTGAGGCACATGGTGACAGTCTACTAAAAATGATTCAATCAAACAAATACAATGTCAAATTCATAGATGGAAGATAGGTTCTAAGGCAGCAGTTTCCAAAGTTTTTCCCCCACGTACCACCACCTACATCCTGGCTCGCGTACCCCCACCATCCAACACATAAAAACGTAACACATTCTATTGATGCATTCCAGGCATCATGTTTAATTAGCTGCCTTACATGATAACAAATAATGAAATCAAAATGTGCAACTGGTCTATGAGCTCTCACACTAAAAAACAGTGTGGAGAACAACATTATGAAACACAAAGAACAAAGAGAACATAGGCTTAAGACCTTTTGGGGCAGCCGTGGCCCACTGGTTAGCACTCTGGACTTGTAACCGGAGGGTTGCCAGTTCGAGCCCCGACCAGTGGGCCGTGGCTGAAGTGTCCTTGAGCAAGGCACCTAACCCCTCACTGCTCCCCGAGCGCCGCCGATGTAGCAGGCAGCTCACTGCGCCGGGATTAGTGTGTGCTTCACCTCTGTTTGTGTTTCACTAATTCACCGATTGGGTTAAATGCAGAGACCAAATTTCCCTCACGGGATCAAAAAAGTATATATACTTATACTATACATACTTATACTTAAGATAAAAAAAAAAAAAACATTTTTAACACCTTTCCGACATTGCCCTTTTCATCTCACGTACCCCCTTGCGTACCACCGGTGGTACACGTACCACAGTTTGGGAATCCCTGTTCTAAGAGAAACTGCATCAGGATTAGGCTACTATTACCAGGTCCAAGTAGCAATGCATTGTGCAAACAAAACAATGCTAAAAATGTATTACCAGGAATCAAATGGTCGATAAAACCACTGTTCTTTGTGATGAAAGTGTCACTGGCCCTTCCACCGAACAGTTTTAACACAAACATCACATTAAATTGGGGGCTATACAGTATGGGACTTTGTAGGCGTTATGATGTTTGTGGTTGCCGTACGTTTGTGATTGTTTTCTTAAGTTCATTGGCCTTTGAACAAATATTTGAGTACAGTATATGATGCATGTGGCTTTGGGATAATTTTGTCTGAAACTCTTAGGCCTTATTCTATTCAGTGTGTCTCTAGGCAACCAAGCAATCACCTTTTCCCTCATAAACTTTATAAGTATTTGTCTCCAGAATGTAAAGATTTCAAAGGCTGTGCTCCTGCTTATTCCAAACCATTTACCTAAGTCTGTGAACATCAAATCAAGACAGAGCCTCATTAGAACAAGCAACAGTTGTTCAGGGACAGCTAACTTGCCGACACTGATGGTGCAGGATCAGTTTGTGTCGCACAGTCTTTTGTTGACTTCTTAAAACTGTAGTTGTGGTCTGCAGTATCTGGACACTGGATGCCAAATCACACTTCTGCAGAGGCATATTTTCCAAATTACTGACATTCACCTCTACATCAGATTCAGTAACTTCAGGTTCAGCACATGTGTCCTCTTGTAAGGGCTGAAGACATCTTTTTTGGGAGGGGCTCTTCCACATGATATTAACCCCTGAGAAAATACAACAAATAAGGAAAGGAAATTAACTTACATGTAGGCTATAAATCAAGACAACAACAAATTTAAACCAAAAACAATCATGAACATTTACACAACATCCAAATATCGAAGTGATTTCTAAATATTATTGAAAAAATGAATAAAACCTATGGTAAAATGGAATAAAACTTACATTATATATATGTCCCATATGTAACACTGGGTATGGGTGTTCTTTCATTGGTTTACCATCCAGGAAATGTACTGTATTCCACACACCTAGAGAGTGGGGGGGGGGTAATGAGGAAGAATACCAAACATTACTAACTTAACAATGCTGCCCAAAATATTGTTCATTACATTACTGTGTCGGAGGAAAACGCACTAAGATCTTTCCAAATAACTGATGTGATGTTTCACGGTTAACATTACGAAAGAAGAAAAACAAGCCTGCTACTAACATAGGGTCGCCTGCCCCCGGACTCCATCATACGGTTTTATGTGTGTAATGCCGACCAAATCATGTTGACTTGATGGTCATTAGGTTGCCCTAACCTTAGTTAAAGCAAATCATTTCTCAATAATGGCATTTAGTTGATAGAGATAATTATTCTGGCGACAACTGCAGTTCCTAGCACACACTAACGTTACAATTTTGCTTTTATGTAAAATATTTGGTAGCGTGGTCTTAGCTTTTACTGTCAGTGTGTCTTAGCCCACTAACATACCTAGCTAACTTAGAAGATCACGGCCATTTAATATTGTTTTCTGGTCCTGTCCCTTGATTTCTCTGAATTCTCTGAATATTTTAATGTTATGCACTATAGAAATCCCCAAATTCTTCGCAATTTCACATTGAGGGGTATTATTCTTATATTGTTGCATTATTTGCCCACACAGGTTTTCCCAGGATAATGAATACCTTTGCATCTTTACTTCTGAGAGACTCTGTGTTAGGACTTGCAGGCAAGGACCCAAATGCAGACCAGAAACTTGCGTAGTTCAGTTTTAATGTTGCAGCCAGACAGCAACAGAGCAAAGCACAAGAGATACAGTCCAAACACGAAAAGTTCCAAAAAGGGCAAAGCACAAAAGATCCAGGATGAGTTTCCAAAACGCAGGCAAAAACACAAAAGTTCAGGCAAAAACAGGCAGAGTATTCACAGAAGACCAGAAATACAGCTCTGGCAGACACAGCTTTATCCTCACCAAAATCAGTTACAACCAGACAAAGAACAGAAAATAAACTGAACTTTCAATACTAGGCGGTCTAAACAAAGGAGACAGATCATTGGGTGAGGACAAACACGGGACAGGAGAAATCAATACAGATAATAAGCAGACTGATGAACAGCACAGGTGTGGGCAGAAAGTGGCAGGAAAAAACAGGGAGTGGCAAATTGGAGGTGGGATTCAGGCCACAACAAAGGCACATGGCATCAAAACATAAGATTGTCCGACAATACACAACCAGTCCAGCAGGGCGGCCAGAGTCCCTCAGTACTAAGTACTGACACTCTGCCTTTCTGGGATGCCCTTTTATACCTAATCATGGTGACAATCTAATTAGTTGTTAAATGTTCCTCATTGTGTTTTCTTTAGCATTACACAACTCTTCCAGCTTTGCGTTGCCCCGGTCCCAACTGTTTCGAGGCAGGTTGCTGGCATCAAATTCAAAATGAGTTCATATTTTCCATGAAAAGTCAAGATAGTCAGTTTCAAAAGTTGATATGTTCCCTCTGTCGTTTTGCAACTAAATATGGGTTTACGAGATTTGCTGAGCATCACATTTTGTGCTCGATTTTACACAGCATCCCAATATATAGTAACTAAATAGAAACATTTATAAATATGTAAATATTATAACATATGTAAACAACGAACACTTAGAAAACATTTATTGAACATTGACTGCAATGTTTTTTGTATTTATTTTGTTTTCTGTTCCTTTTAGGGCAAACTAGGTGTTCCAGGGTTACCTGGCTACCCTGGAAGACAGGGCTCAAAGGTATGTGACGGTTTCTCTGATGGTCTGAAAATTGTAATTTATGTGACTGTGATCGCAGAGCTGTGAACAAGAAAGCGCTCTGAAAAAAAGTAATGAGTAATGTTAATTTGTCTTATTCACGCTGAAAAGCGTACAAAATGCTGCAACGTGTTCAAAGCCTAGTAGCCTAGAATAAAGAAAAGTGCACAGGTTGAAAAACTTTTCTCCTGCATATGATGAGGGTGCTGATCTTTAGCCTAAATTGCCAGGTTGCTAGCAGTGGAACATAGCAGAGGGGGCGACAATTTAATAAGGTAAAATCTGAATCTCACCATGTCATCGAATCAGGGGACCCGAAGTGCGTTCCTAATGTCCTAATATCCTAACATTTAAATGCACACCTAACAGACGCCATCATATTCAATAGGTAGTCCGATTTCTGTATAATAGCCTGTAATAATAATATGTTTATGTAACTAGAAAGCCTAATTGCTTAATTGTAGGCGTTTTTTCTGTGAGGCCTGGTTGCAATTCCGCAAAATTATATTATTTTTCTGTGCGGTCCAGTAGCGCTGGAAAGTAGCCGCGTCGAGCTCCCCCACATTGAATATGTCGCCCCCATGTTCATAGACTGTGTGCCATTTTCAACTGTGTGCTACTTTCGCAGAAGCCCCTGGCTGCATCGTGCTGATCGGGCTCGGCTGCTTGGTGACACTGTCGGAAAAAAAGTTTCGACTTTGTGTGTGTCTATTTGCATAACTTACACTACTGATCCAATTTGCTTCAGACTTTCAGACAAGATAGAGGGTCATCATATCTCAGTCCTCCTACATGACTTGAAATTTGGTTTCACTTTCTTTACCATTGTGAGATAGGGGTGAGGGTCTGCTGTGACCTGACTGCTGGTGTTATTATTGTAATGCCGAATGCACTGGCCTAAAGTGACTGTTGATTGTGCAGATGAAATAACATCAAAATGCCAGCTAGATATTAACTTATCTGGAAAAAGTAACCTAGACATGTCATGGCACTGACTTTGCCCATTGCAAGGGCACTTCATAGTTCTGCAGTGCTATCCAAGAGGGCACTTCATGATTTGTTTTTCTTCCATCAGAAAAGCACCTGTAAGAAATGTATCCCATTGTAAGGGCACCAGAGGTGGACATACTGGGTTCAGAAAATAAAAAAATCCTGCCAAGTATTTGATCCAACCATTTAGTAAACCACCTCATCCTAATTAGCAGCCAGGTAGATCAGATAATTAGTGATATCACCTGTGTTAAATGCACAGGTAGAAAAAATATATGCCTGGACTTTTACTTTCTGGAACCGGGATGTCCGCCTCTGGTAAAGGGCAGCAAGGAAGTGTCCTAATGGATGCCCCTGCAGTAGAAAATATGTGGTAGGGGCACCTGCATTCTGTACTGGAAATGACACCCTTTGGAACATTGTCAGCATAGGGGCAGCATAGAAGGCACTCCACAATACACGTCCACAATACACGTATAGATCATTTTAAGGGGCACCATATAGTGTGTTGGATTACATTTACAACACCAGAAGGGCACTCATTAAGACACATTCTCCAAACGTATTGTTTGAAGTGGCACTCAACAGGGCACTGAAACATTTTTCTCATGTAAAGGCCAGCCAATAAGACACTTTTGCCCCTACCTCGGAGCCCGCCATTGTATTGTACTATCACAGAAATATTGAAAAATGCATGTACCAGTAACACATCTTTTCATTTAAAGGGTTCCACTGGTTTTCCTGGATTTGCCGGATCCAATGGAGATAAGGGAGCCAGGGTAAGACAATGACTGGCAGAATTTGAAACATGAAGAGAGAGAGCTTTTTTCAGATCTTTGCAACATTTAGTGAAATTATCCTCACATTTTTATTAGCTACATCTTATGTCACTCCACATTTATAGCATTCAGTTATAGGTCAATCTTATACAAAGCTCATTTCTTCACTTCCATAGGGTGTTGCTGGCAAGTCTGGTCCAAGGGGTCAACGTGGTCCAACGGTACCAAATTCAGTTTGGAATTTCTGTTACATTAAAATCTTTCAGTACATTGTTTTGGAATAAGCACATCTATTGAGATACCAAGTGTATTATTTCAGTGTGTGTGTGTGTGTGTGTGTGTGTGTGTGTGTGTGTGTGTGTGGTACCCAGGGTCCACGGGGTGGAAGAGGGGCAAGAGGGCCAACAGGAAAGCCAGGTGCAAAGGTAAGAAAAATATGTAAATGTAAATCAGGTTTATTAGCCATGTATACTTGCATATAAAAGAAATTTCTGCTCTGCATTTTACCTATATATATGTACGGTGTGTATAAATTGTACTGTATGGGCTCTATCTTGCACGTAGCACGTCTTGTACACTGGTGCTTGTGTCATTTCTATTTTGCATTGGACGCACAGCGGAATTTTCACTCCACAGACGCACCTCGTTAAATTAGGAAATTAACTTGCGCTCTCGGGGGCGGTTCAGCTAAAAGAGGAGGCGTGTTCCGGCGCAAATGTTCCCTGGTGCTATTTTGCAGATTCAGAAAACAATTCAGCCACAGATCAGGAAAAACCTACTCTGAAGTCAGTGGCGCGTTATTCAGATGCTATTTTAAGGGCGCATGCATGACCATAGGGGCGCCTGCAGGAATGAATGAATGCTATGCACACCCATCTACAGACACCCCCGTACACGCACCGAAACATTCAAAGCATTGATAAAATTTGTCCGTTTCCAGGTTTCGTTTGTGAATTGGTCACCTAAAAAGTAGCCTATATAGTACAACATCCACATGCAATATCTTTATAACATTGCCTAACAACCTATTCATTTGGACAACTTTATTCAGCCCTATGAAGGCTAAAGTTACCTTTAGTTTTTTCCCAATTTACGGTTGTTTATGGCTTTAAACATTGTGTTAGCTTTAACATCAGCCTATAATCATTATTCCAGCTGTAACGCTAATATTTTGACAAGCACCACAATTTTGCCTACCTTGCCCATCTGAAATAACTCCTAGCTTTGCTGCCTCCATCATTTGCTCCCTCCATCATTTCATTGTTTTCAAAAATGTTTTATATCCATTATGGCCTTGAAGTCTTGAGTTAGTGAATTGGCTTAAATCAGCTTATTGTGTGCTGATAACCAGCAACCATAGATAGTAAAAGAAAGTAGCAAGTAGCTACAATTTCTGTAATTGCTGCGTTCGTGCGTTGTTATTCCCTCTCCTGCTCAAACGAAAGTTGTGTGTGCATTAAGTTGATTTTGATAACGTGTTTACAAACTTTACTTTATCAAAAATATTGTAAATAGCCTACTGTCATGCAGTTAATGGGATACTGTGCAGAGTTGGGAAGTTATGGTAGGTCAACTTGGTGTGAATACATATTGCCTCTCGTTGTTGAGTTGCCTGATGGTACAGTAAGCACAGTGCGTACGGCCATACACCTGCTTGGCCATAATGTAGCGTGTGCACAAGCACATACACTTTGCTCCTTTCATCTACACTGTACACGGACACAGCAGTTCCCATTTCTGCAAATGATTCCACAAAGCTACTTGCGTTTTGCGTTTGATACTTGCGTTTCAGATTGTTAAAATAGAGCCCTATGTATTTGTTAACCAATGGGTGTGGGAGGGAGTGAACTTGTCCGATGTCAGTGAGACCTTACTTTTACATTCCCTTGGTGTGGTTTTGCATTTACTTGCAATACTTTAAACTTTACCAGGGAATGCATAGCTAATTGCAAGGGAATTGAAAAGAAAAGAAAAAAATATGAGAGAATGCAAAAGTATTGTGAGGTAATGGGAAGCTCTTGCAAGGGAATGCAAAAGTAGTTAAAAAATATATATTTCCATGATTTTGCATGTCCCTTCTAGAGGTTAAGGCTATGTTCAGACTTGGCTTCTCTTTCTGATAAGATAAGTTGTGCAGACCGCTTTTTCAGTTCTTAAAAAATCGTCCGCTGTGCGTCGGGGTCCGGTTCGCCCTGTCGGGACTTATTTTCCCAATAATAACCGCCGTTCTATACATTATCCGTTACATATACACATTTAATGGTATACATATAAAGATTTTTTCAAATTTGGGCTTTCAGTCCCACAGTCATCCTGATTGATGATTTGTTTTTCTTAGGGTTCCTCAGGGAATGATGGCCCTCCTGGTGGTTTGGGAGACAGAGTGAGTGACAACACATTTTTATTTTATGCATTTCTTTTATTTGATGAGAAAGCTCCAAAACAAAGCATGAAACTGATGCACTGGACGTTTACAGCAATTGCTACAACTCTAGAGGATACATTACATACCCTTCTCTTCTCTATGCTTCCAATAACCTGAAAGTGGATTAGACCAGATAGCCTACAACTCCCTTTTAGCTATAGCTCTTCTTGGTCTTGGAGGTGTTAAGTTGGAGATGGTTTATCTACACCCTTTTACAAAGTCATCCATCAGGCTCATGTACTCCCCCGTCAATCCTTAATACACAATTGCAGTAACAAGGATGTCACGCCACTTCCTCCTTGATTTTGAAAATTGAAGCAGGTATCCTCAAGTACTACAAGTACCTAAAACAGGCATATTTTTTTTCTATGTATCATATACATCCAAAAATCTAATGAATTAACCAAATCAGACATTTGCTGTGATGATAGGTGTTAGAGGTGTTGAGATTCATGATAAAAATAACTCACTTTGTAGTGGTGTTAGATAGTCTTTGAGCCCTCAGAAACATGTAGCTGAAGAGTGCACATGTAAGTCAAACACATGTAAATGGTGTTAAAAAACTAACTCAGATTTTGCAACACATGGACATCACAGACTTCAGTCAATGAAGAATATGCATAAATATTTCTTATGCATATGGAGAATCATGCCCATGGTGTTTTGGAGTGGAATGAATCACACAAAAAAACTACATCAGATCTGCAAGAACATTGACTTAATTTACACTGTGAGCTATCTTGTTATATGCATAGCTGTTTTAATTATTTTTTCTTTCTTTTTAGGGTCTACAAGGTCCTCAAGGACCAGTCGGAGTCTCAGGTCCTAAAGGCCCTAGTGTAAGGCTGTTTTTGCAGAATCGTGTTTCGATGATACATCTCAAACTGAGGATACACAAATATGCGTTAGCATCCAAAAATATTTCTCTCATCAATACCATTACATCATAACATTGTTTTCATATTTCCACAGGGACCTCCTGGTAAAGATGGACTACCTGGTCACCCTGGACAGAGAGGAGAGACGGTAAAGTAAAAGCAAAGGTGGAAAAGTCCAGCTTCAGAAAGTAAAAGTCCTACCACATATCTCTGCCAACCATTCACTTAAACCATCTGATTCTAATTATCACAACTCTTCAGCCAGGGAGAGTAGCAAATTGGTGAGATCACCTGTGTTAAGTGTACACAGGTAGAACCAATACATGGTTGGACTTTACTTTCTGAAGCTGGACTTTTCCACAGTGAAATATCCAACAGTCTTAAAATAATCTTAAAAATGCCATACAATGTTTAATCTAGGAGTTACTAAGATCATTTTATTTTTCCCCAAGGGCTTCCAAGGGAAAACTGGACCACCTGGACCCGGTGGTGTCATCGGCCCCCAGGTAACTACATTGTAATAACCCTCTTACACCTGGCGCATCGTGGCACCAAGAGCAATGCAAGCCTTGTTCCTGTCTTAAACCCAACGCAGTAATATTTTTTTTGCCAAGAGCAGGAGTTCACAAGTTGTCAAATGAACTCTGCACACCCACCGGTGTGTCAATGAAAAAAATAGGTGTGATCAGCAGAGGCGGACAGAGTACACAGCTTCATTACTTGAGTAAAAGTACAGATACCCTTTGCTAAATTTTACTCAAGTACAAGTAAAAGTACAACAGTCAGATGTCTACTTAAGTAAAAGTACTGAAGTACTTGTTTTTAAAAGTACTTGAGTATCAAGAGTACATGAGTAGCCTACATTTTCTAAATATTGCATTACTACAGCCACAGTGCTTACATTTATGTACAGAATCGTCCTACATGGTGTTGCCAGGGATGGACAGTATTTCTAAAACATGTATTTAAAATACGTACAGTATTTCAAATACAAAATACTATTTTGTAATTGAAACACTTGAAGCGAACACTATCATTTTAACTTGTTCAGAAAATTTAAATAGTCTGGCGAGGTGGGGCCATTCCCGGGGTGGACCTGCTGCGTCTTCTTCCATTGTTTCGTCCATGGTTTCGTCTCTTATCTAAATCTGACCATGGAGTTGACTTTGGCGGAAAGCTGAAGGTGATTGCTGATAGGCTGTCCCAATCAGTGGCGCCTGCACAATCCAATCATGTTTGAGAGGGAAACAACAAATTGAGGGTTTCCGAGATTTTTCTTTTTTCCTTTTTTTTTGGAAGAAGTAACGGGTACTCACGGTTATGGATAGAAATGTAGTGGAGTAAAGAGTACAATATTTGCCTCTCAAATGTACTTGAGTAAAGTCATGAGTACTCCCCAAAAATTATACTCGAGTAAAGTACAGATCCCTCAAAATTGTACTCAAGTACTGTACTCAAGTAAATGTACTCCGTTACTGTCCGGCTCTGGTGATCAGGCACATGATCAAAAATTGCATTTTTAAGGCTACTAAAAATGATAAAGCCAATGATCAAGAAAAACTTTGTCTAAAGTGGAAGGCGCATGTAATCCACAGTTATTTTGAAGGCACGCTTTCACAAAATGTAACAATTGGCGAAACCTTAGCAATGAGTCCCAGGCAACAGACTGGTGTTCTTGGAAGAATGTTCTTAGGATTTTTATTCAGTTATTCAAATATTATTGGGGTAAGTGTTGCTTTTTTCAGGCTATGTTTTTCAATTGTAACCCCTTGTCAGTCAACAGTGAAAGTAAATAACTAAGTGTAAGACTTAATGTTGTTGTTGCCTATGACTTTGTGTCAGAATACCAATATGCAGGCGAGTCGTTGCCTGGGACTCATCACTAAGGGCTGTTTACATTTCATGACGGGGCGCCCTCAAAATAGCTGTGCTTCTATGCGCTTTTTGCTTTAGATCAGGGTTTTCTTGGTCAGTGGCGTAATGATTTTTAGTGGGTGTAAGATAGCGATTTTTGGTTCATGCGCCTGACCACACCTATTTTTTTTAATTGACTCACCCGTGTGGGGCAATGTTCAATTGAACTGGAGTGCATGACAAAAGATCCATCACTGCCTTGGGTGTAAGATAGAAATAAGACATGTGTCGCTCTCTGTGTGAGATAGGGCCCAAGAACAACCCCATTTGAACTATGCCTCTGGCAAGGAGATGATATTTAAGGCTGTTAAAAAGCGAAAGTGAACGTTTATGACTCCAGACTTTGTGTTTAGATTGTTAAAATAGGGCCTTATATGTTATGGATAAAAATTGATTGAAACAGCTTTCATTGTAACCATAAACCAACTTGTGCTTTCAGGGTTCCACTGGAGAGACAGGGCCTGTTGGTGAAAGGGGGCATCCTGGATCTCCTGGACCTCCAGGTGAACACGGTCTACCAGGGGCAGCTGGAAAAGAGGGTGGAAAGGTACAACATATAACTTAAATTGTACACCGATCCATCACTATATCTTAAAAACAGTTATTACACACAGTTGATAAAATGCCAATACCAAGCTTTAATCCTGGAGCAATAGATAGATTGATTGTTTTATATAGTCAGATGCAAGTCATTAGGCATTAAACAGTAGTACTTAATAGTATAATGAAGATGGTTGCCAGTGGGGGGGACTTGCTCATAAGGACTTTGATACGAGAAGCACTTCTAGACTGATAAATCAGTGGGAAAATGAACTTAGATACAGCCAGGCAGATCCAGACTAGGGAAGTAAAGCTGGATGAGCTCATGGATAAAATGATCTGCTAAATTCCACTCACTTTTTATTTACTGTAGAATTTCTACCAATCAACATGTTTCTCTAGGAGCATGAAAAGAAGGGATGTTGTTGTAGTAGTTGTTTATCGTGCTCATCACCGTGCTTTGATAGGTTTTCTGTATGGTGGGGAGGGATACTGTAGCTTTTCGCTAACTGCAGATATCATTTCAGGTTCTACCATTTTTGGGGGAAATGTTCCTGTTTTCGAAATGGGCTCTGTCCAAGGTTTTATCTATTAAATGTATTTATCTATTAAAAATCTATTCATTTTTTTATTATTTTTTTACCTCAGGGAGATCCAGGTCCTCACGGAGGAAGTGGGAAGGTTGGACCTTCTGGACTGAAAGGATTCTCTGGGCAGAGGGGCCTTTCTGGTGCAGGAGTAAGATCTACTTAAACTAACACCTTTTTACAATCATATTAAAATTGTGATTAACAGCAATGAAAGCTTTAAGTGAATGCTATTTAGGCGAAGTAATGTGCCACTGTATTCTGTGTTTCGTTCCTTAATTTTCCGTAGGGAATAGCTGGTTTGAAGGGAGGCGAAGGTCCACAAGGTCCATCTGGCGTTGTTGTAAGCATTCATGATTTCTAAATGAGCAATGATTTCGAAATGTCCAACAATTAAGGTTTGTCATCATTTCACACCACAAAAAGAGTTGTTACACATATTCTGTGAATCATTCATAGTACCTCAGAATGAGGATGGATTTAATATTTTTACTATCAGGAAAATGCAGAATATGATCCTCCACCTTAACCATGAATTAGATTTTGGAAAACATGTATCAGACTTTGATTTTGAGAATAAAGGGTTGTATTACAGATAGCTACAAAAGAGATCATTGGTTTCTACGCATCAAATTAACCTGTAAATCAAGTGCATTACTCAAACAAAACATGTGCTAGGTCTATTTATAAAGACACAACAGGTGTTGAGATTCATGATTTTAAAATACACTGTTGAAGAGAAGGTACATCAAATTGCATGATCAAGCAGCAACATTCTATTCTAAACAATGAAGCCAGCACGGAAGTTCAAAAACCTGCAGTACATCAGTTGTCCACCAGGGGTTTCAAGAGTGAGCTAATGGGCCCTATCATGACAGTCAAAAGCGCATCTTCACTCGTCAAAAGCTTATTCAAATTTAGTAGGATGTCCAGTCCTAATCCCAACGAAATTGGGAGGGGTTTCGTTATCAAACGTCAAGCGCATGGCGCAACAGGGTGTTCCTAGGTTTTTTAATCAGTCATACGGGTGTGTTTGGGGCGTAACATCATTTAAACCAATGAGAATGACATATGTCATTCCCTTTAACGGCGCAAAGCGCAATGTCAAATAAATAATTTGGTGAGGAACAGCAGAGAATGTGAATGATAATTATGGCTAGAAAGTTTGTTCATTCAGGAGTCTACACAATTGTAGTGGTTGATGGCCTCACAGTGAAGTAGTAATTGCTGGATGCACTGCATGCCAGTGAACTTTAGAGTATGCAAACAATACTCAAGATGGCCATCTTCTTGGCAAGTGCCGTGGGATTTTTTTCTTCTCTATTAATCAATATCACAGTTTTACTTTCGCTATTTCAAGACGACATAGAATGGAAAACTGTTTTTATTTGACTTTGATGAATAAGAAGAGTTCAGCCTTCATTTCAAAAACCTAAATTATTTGTTCATTTTATAGCAAGACTTCATCAGCGTGTTTTTCAGAACAGTTTCCGGCAAGTTCCCATTCAAAAGTCTCTTGCATTGATGTACGGTTATCCTAATAGAACCCAAATTTGGTTCATAGAGAGAATTGTAGATAAACCTTATTGGATGAAACATCATGGTACATGAAACATCATGGTATCTTGGTGATCTGAAACGGATGGTCAGAGGCGCAAAGCTTAAAGACATTAAGGGCGTGTCCAGTCCACATTCGGCGCATTTAAAGGAATCTGCTTGCATGTCAGACCTTGAATGGAACACAGAGATTCCACTAAACCTTGCTTTACTAAAACTTGTTTGTGTCTAGCAGAGTATAGCCTACATGCATCTGCACTCGCCTATTATATTGAACTCATAGACAAAGTGAAACTAACTTCACCATGGTTTCATAGTCAACGACAAAACAGTTCTACCCAGTTATTTATTTTCACAAGGGGTTACCGAAAATATAGCCTGAAAAAAGTAACACTTACATAGACTATGTCAATTATATTACAAGGGTCAATGTCCCTGTACGCTACCACAAACCTAAAAGGGAGGCCCTGCACTGCTCTGGATAATGTGGGCATCGATCCCACTACCTCTCGCATACAAACTGTTCTAAGCCAATCAGTGTCTGTTAAATAAATTAATTGGGATATACACCATGTGGCTAGAAAAAAACATATAAAAAAAGCTCTTTGTAAATTTCCACTGTCTCTACTTAAAGGAACCATATGTAAGATTGTGGCCAAAACTGGTACTGCAATCACTTTCAAATTACTGTAGAGTGGTGTATCTCCTCCCCCTCCCCCCTGACTCGAGGTTGACAACCCAGATGCTGAAACACTACTGACTTTGTGATTAGTAGATAGGTGGAGGGTGGTGCATCAGGCCAAAACACAACATGATATGACAAAACACAACATCAGTTGAGGGCTGCAACCTCACTTTTTAAATGACAATATCCTGGCCGGACTACTGTTGTCAGTGATAAAAGTATTTGAAATGAACATGATTTCTTAATGTCTAGTGTCATATCAGGGCCATTTTATGATTAATTGAAATACATTTCTTACATATGGTTCCTTTAAATATGAAATATTAAATATATGCAACTTTCAGATGGTCTTATAGTTCACATACAATTTTTTATTTGAATTTTTTTCAAAAACAGGGATTACTGGGCGAACGAGGGGCAGCTGGTCCAGGAGGGCCCATTGGCCTCACAGGGCGTACAGGCCCTCAAGGACCGCCAGGTCCAGCTGGAGAAAAGGGTGGGCCAGTAAGTAACACCTGCTCTGATGACTGCATAATTAATGTGTTGCCTGTGAATGGTAACCATGGTAACCATTAGCAACTCATCCGTTGGTGAACTACTTACTGTACTACTAACAGTTCTTCCAATGTCAGAAATTTAAACATGGTATGTTTTACTTTGATAAGGGTGAGAAAGGTCCTATTGGCCCTGCAGGACGCGATGGAATACAGGGTCCAGTTGGTCTGCCAGGACCTGCTGGCCCTCAAGGACCACCTGGAGAAGATGGAGACAGGGTGATGTTTCTTATTTAGTATTATGAAATAAATATGGAAAGACCTACAATGTAACTAAATAATTGTATTCCATTGTGAGAAAAAAGGTAATTAATCATGCATACTTTTTTTGTCCTGTGCCAGGGAGAGGTTGGTGGACCAGGTCAAAAAGGAGGCAAGGGGGAAAAGGGAGAGCATGTGAGTGTTTATTTTTGTTAATTATTCTACCTTTTTAAACCGGGAGACTAGTTTGGGAAGAGGGAACAGGGGGAACATTGCCTGTGCTGGGTGCATGCCATGTTAATTTCATTAATCAAGGAATCACTTTAACATTCCCAGATGAAATAGATCAGCTCTTACAGTAATGGACTTATTCAATTGGTACTAGCACCTGTTGCTAGCTCACCACTTGACAGATCGTGAGTGGTGTTTAATCACTGCACAGTTACACACTGCACTAGATCTTCAGGTTTCTGTAACATTAAGGCACTTGATATTGGAATAGGGCATTTTTCCCTCATTACAGAAACGTTTAGACAGAGAAATTACTCAAGACAATATGTTGAGTTTTTGGGAGGCTAGTCCTGTAGCTAGCTGTAGAACAGGGAACATCATGAGGATGGTTAGGAGGTGCCTCTACCCAACTATGATCACCATATTAAAAGTACAGCAAGTCAATGAATGGTAGCAGCAACCCAATCCATTCCATTAGGGGTTCATAATAGATGCTGACAAGATTTACTAGGAAGGAGTGAAAGTAAGAATAAATACTGAATATATTATTACATGGAAGAAGTTGTTAATGTTAAAGATTTTTAAGATAATGTCTATAGCGGTGCATTGAATCTGGAGGGGCGAAATTTGTACAAATCATCTGGAAGGGCAAATAACACTAACAAGCATTGGGATGTTTTATCACGTTGTGCCTGCCAGTGGTTGGCAGTCGAGTGAGAGAAGGGTAAGCAAGATGCCCTCTGGCAGAGAGATCGCTCAGGACTTGAGACTGGTCTCGAAACTCTGTGAGGGATCTGCCACTGCCAGAAGTCCAGTGAGCTGCTGCTGAGCTCTCTTGCTAGCTGCCTTTCCAGTCAGTCACTCTGTATCAAATGGCATACTCCTGCACTTACAATACCTGATTTGAGTGTGTGAGGGCGTTCACACTGAAAATTACAACAACATGAAGTGTACTGCTAGTCCCCTGATGGTGCACTCATAACGGCTAAAAATCTGAGTGTGGAATACTTAACGGACGGCATCTTGGCTACATAGCGGAAGGGGAGAGATCATTTTCAAACTTGTGGAAATCGCTGTTGAGAAAGCTGACACAGCAGCAGTGGAGAACACACTTTACAGAGGTATAAGCAAGTTATAACATATACTGTTCATGTTTTGATACAGTAAGACCATGTCACTGTTGAATAAAGGACACCAATAAATTTATATTTAAATGTTGCAATCATCATTTCCGTTAAGTGTTGGTGTTCAATATGAGACGACACTATTTTGTTAAAATGAACGCACTCCGCCAGTAAGCACACAGTACACAAAGGTCACTGCATGGTAGTCATGGAAGTGAAAGGCATGGGCTTGATCAAGTCCACTAATAAAGTAAACTTTTGGTTATGGGATGGTTATGGGATTTTGCAGACGCCTTTGTCAAAAGCGACACACAAATACAAAAACAACATAATATTAAAATGTAACAGGGAACAGAACTTAAGAAGGAACTTAAGAAGAATAATAGTGTTTTTTTAAGCCCACTAATAAAATCCTTACGTTATACCATCGGTGATCAACACTGTCCTCACGTCATTCATGTCAGATGTTTGGCAAATAGCCAAACATGCTAAGCAACTTGGCTACAAACAACTGTTAATTGTTTTACCTATTTAGACACACACAGTGTAATTACCTGCAAAAAATGACTTAAAAGTAGAAGTAATAACATGGGTAACAAGTAATATAAAAATACCTTGTTTTTACCTTAGTTGATCCAGCAGTTTCTCTTTCGAGTGACGTGAAGATGAGCTTCCCCCTGTTTCTCCTCCAGCTGAAGGAGATAACTCTTGATTTTTCTTTCACTTAGTAAAAGAAATTTGTGCCACAACCAACCAATCATATCGCCAGAAAGCCTATCATGTCACATTTATGAGGTCGGTTGGGGCCTGGCGGAGTTATTAGCCTAAATGTCATCGGTACTGGGGTACTACAGAAAATAGAATGGCCTGTCTGCAGAGCATGAGAGATCTGTCACTATCAGAAGTCCATCAAGCAAGTTGACTTTCCAGTATCTGATGTCAAAGATTGCTCAGGATTTCAGACTGACCTGTGCTTTCAAAGCTCTCCAGACGTCCAGAATAGCTACCTGGTTGGTCCGTTCAAGGACTCCATGCTGTGCATTATATACACTAGACTAAAGAGTCACCATCATTGCCCATGAACATTCAACAAAAATGTATGATCACTTCAGCCACAGACATTTTCTTTGCTTTAAGCCCTGAAATGGTCTGTAAAGCACTTTCAGTTGCATTTGTGCTCTTTACTTACTTACTACTTGTTTTTTTAGGGTCCTCCTGGCTCAGCAGGTCTCCTTGGTGTAGTTGGAGCACCGGGTCCAGCTGTGAGTATGCAGTATGAAAGCTACAGTTTTACTTGTTACAGTATTTTGGTGAATGACAAATAATAATAAAAATAAATGGTGCAGCTCATTTTTCTTTTGTTATTTACTTAGATGAGTTGCGGTAAATGGCAGTCATTTTTAATGTGGGGAACATTATGGAGGACTCATGACTCGAGAATGTGATAAAATGAAGGACTATGGACATATTGGTGGTATGCTAGCAAATAGTAGATACCCATGATATTTATCATTGATCATATGTATTCCAGGGTAGTGATGGCGAACCCGGACCAAGGGGTCAGCAGGGCATGTTTGGCCAGAAAGGAGATGAAGGATCACGAGGATTTCCGGGCCTTCCAGGTCCTGTCGGATTACAGGTAACAGTCCTTATTTACATGTTTATTCTGTACTGAATTATGTAAAGAATAATGTATAGAACGCCGGTCATTATCGGAAAATAAGTCCCGACAGGGCGAATAGGACTTGTTTCTTCAGTTCTTGTTTCGTCCTGAAGGGACTTATTTTCCGAAAATGACCGGCGTTCTATACATTATCCCGCTTATTATACGGCTACTTGCCAAAACGAAAAAATAAACACAATATGTCTCTTTACATTTATTTGCTACTGTTTCATCGTGGCTTTTGCTGAGAAGCAAATAGTTCGCAACACACGCTGAACTTGAATCAAACATTCTTCTTAGAACACAGCTGACCAACCATATGCTTTCACTTTTGAATGAAGTTCCATCGCACAAAGTGACCGGACTACTTGCAAAGTGATATGAAAGACTTAAATCAGAAGCACAAAACCCATTGCCATTGACAGCTGTAATTATATGTGTGCAGCGGTAATTACATGAAAATAATTTACCGAAGAACGTTGGGAAATCCCATTCAAGTCAATGGAGCGTTCTACTTGCATTGTGAAGAGCCGGATAATAAACAGACATATATTACACACACCTGCTGTACACACATCCTCATATACATATGCATTTGTATACCCACAAGTGTTTCCATTAAAAATGTACATATATACATGACTTCGCTGTAATTGGCCTCCATCTTTAGGCATCTTTCTGGTGTATAGCAAGATTGCTGATTGCTATGGCTCCATCTTATTGATTTAGATTGATATGGGCGCTCACATGGTGGGGGTATAACAAATTAGAGCAGTTGTGTGGAAACCATGCACTTTTCTAATTGGCCCATGTTCTATGACCATTTCCTTTCTACTGTATGGCCATTACAGTCAGGGAACGGAACAGACCACTTAGAAAAACCTTGTACATCCCCTAGTCACAATGAAATAAATTATTTTGAAAGCCAACAAGAAAATATGGTTTCCTGTGGCGTGACTTCTCTAACTGGGATATGCAAGCTGTCATGGTTTTGTCATGGTTGACAAGCTTACACTCACTTCAAAAGAGTGAGCCCCAGGACTACTTTCCATTGAAAAAGTAATGAATGTGCTTGCTGTCTTACTGAAAAAAAAAAAAGACAAAACGATCAGACAGGCCACCTGTTCCACAGTCAGACAGTAAAACAATGTCATCACTACTACCACCTAGACCAGGGGTCTCCAACCTTTTAGGGAATGAGGGCTACTGTACCTCAAATGATATAGAGAGCTACTCATTTCAAACAAACAGACCCTCACCCCTTTTTGCGAGGGTAATCCTCCTAAATAATATGTGTTTTTTACATTTAAATGATCAATATTATGTAGGCCTATAAGCCTTTATATATTAAACAACTGTATTGTTATCTGATACTTCAATATCGATATAACCCTACCAACATTTACTGTCTATGCGTGCAAGCAGCGTGTATGCGCTCCACTTCCGTTCTTGTTTAAAGAATGAATGGAAAAAGGGATCCAGAGCCAAAGGCCAAAATTTAACCCAGCTACAATTTGTAAGGTATCACCAATATCAAGTTAATGTTAGAGATTAATGGCTACATCCATTCTTAAAATATGGTTCTGGTCTACAGTGAAATATCTATTAAAAACTTCACAATGGAGGATGTTTTTAGAACGTGATCTACAGGCGATCTTGTTGCCTATTGTGCGCTGCAGGCGTCTCATAGGCGTCTCGCGGGCACCGTGTTGGAGACCCCTGACGTAGACACAGTTTTACTAAACTGTAACATTTGTTATAATTGACCAAAAGAGAAGAAACTGTTATGCACTTTAAACCATCCACATGTCTCAATACAATTCAATAGTTAATGTCTAACTGCTTTTTGAAGCAGGTATTCAATAATTTGAAGAAAAAAAACATCCCATGAAATACTACCATGTTTTCTCGATCTGTTATGTTAAATATTTTATTAACCATATTTGATATATGCATGGTCACTGTAATCATTATAGGGTCTACCTGGGCCACCAGGAGAAAAGGGAGAGAATGGGGACGTTGGTCCAATGGTAAGATTGTGGTGTCAGTAATTTAACAATTGTAATTTAACAATTTTATGTTCAGTAAGATAGTCTTATACATTGTTAGTGTTCCTTCAGTTTTTTTTCCATTCATCTGTTCTTCTGTATTGTGATTTTTACTAGGGTCCACCAGGTCCACCTGGTCCAAGAGGTCCCCAGGGTCCCAGCGGAGCTGATGTATGTGTTGCTGTTTGTCTCACATGTCATACCATTGTTTTTTTTTTTGTTTTTTTATAATTGGCCTTACATTGGTTGCACGTTATTAAGCAATGCACCTTCACAGGGTGCACCTGGACCCCAAGGAGGTATTGGTCCAATGGGGGGCAATGGAGAGAAGGTGTGTACTGTCATATTTACTTGCAGAGTAATTCATATGAGGAAAGTATATTATTTTTAACTGGAAGCAAAATACAGTGTAGTAAACTAATTTGCTTGCAAACTGGTTTCCTTGATTATGGACTTTTTTTCTGCTCCTTAAAGGGAAATTCAAAACAACCTGGGGTCTATTTGCGGTTGATAATGGGTTCAAAATTATGTTTTGAGCTAGACCGCTGTTTGCTTTAGCAACAAAATGGTTTTTACATGGCATAAACATAAACATGGCATGTCAAAATAAATCGCTATTTTCAAACCAGTGATACATTTTAAAATAGCCTTACACTTGGATGGTAGTGTCCATAGGGTTCTTACTGATAATCTGAAGTATTGCAAACTTTGTAAAAAGTACAGAGAGGCTTTACAAGGAGTGTTTCGAAAGGCAACACATTGCCTTACTTCTGTTCCGGTAGCGTCAAATCAGTGGGTGTGTTCAACTTCTTCCAGCATTGTGCAGATCTGGCTGAATGTGATGTATGTTTGTATTAAGATTCAGTCATATCTGTGTAGTCTGTTGAGAATAAGATGGACTATCTCAGCAAGGATAAGTTTCCAGAGAGACATCAGGGACTGCAACATATGCTTTGTGGAGACATGGCTAATTCCACTTGTACCGGACTGTGCAGTCACTCTAGCGGAGTTCTCTTCTGTTACCTGGACCGACAGGATGGAGGAGTCTGGCAAGTCCAAAGGCAGAGGAGTCTGCCTCATGACGAACAACAAGTGGTGTGACCCAAAGACCGTTACTGTTCTCTCTGGGGCCTACTAAGGGCCTTCCTAAAAGGAATAGGTAGCACTGGATAGTATATGCATTGTATTTAGTGCAAGAATGATTCTGAAATGGGCACACTGTAGAGCCCTGGATTTTTGTGTAGACACAACAGTTGATTCATATGTTCAGGGTTGCTTGATTGTATTGGGTTGCTTAATTGTATGCACATTTCTATTTGGTGCAAGAATTATTCTGACATGCCGAAATAGTCAATCAAAACGATCAAACTTCAAAGTGGCTTTGTGCTGACAGTTAAGTAAAAAATCAGTAAATAAAACAGTTTTAACAAACTTAAAAGTGGCCATTGACAGCAAAGATTTAACACATTTTTAGATTTTTGTGCAGAAACAACAATTCACATGTCCACATGTTCAGATTTCAAAGCCCTTCTTTGAGCTGTAATGATATCTCTAGCAGTAGAGAATACCCTTTCTGTGGCTACCCTTGTACCTGCCTGGTGCTTCCTCCACCAACTGAGTGGATCCTCATTAAGAGCTAATGGCTTTGTATTTCTTGATTTCATCTAGTGCCTGCTTATGTAGTGACATAGGTGAGTCCAGTCTTTTGGGAACAGAAAATGTCTCTCCAAATAAATCTGCTAGAGCACAGGTAGAATCTTTTCTTCTCTTGCATGGTGTGGAAGAAGAAGAAGAAGCAGTTTTTTCCTTTTCTTGTTCTGGTACATCGTTCTGGGTCTTCTGTAAACAAAATATAAAATTACATTATAAACAAGCCCACATGACATTAATACACAAGGTTAGTCACAGCTATAAATTGTAGTAGAACTACTTTTGTATCACACAGGAAAACAGATTTGCATAAATTAAATGATTCTTACCTGAGAATGGGTAATTACCCAAGAAGGGTAATGCTTTAAAGCATGAATCTAGTGCAGAAGCCATGCACAGAAAGGATCTGTCGCTCATGTATCGCTTCCTAAGATCCCCACACAGCGTTTCTAACATATCACAAGCACTGTTCCATCTCGTAGTTACATCTGTCACATGCTTGTGTTCAGGGAGGTTAAGTAGCTTTTGCTTTTCATTCAAAGCATGGCTTGCAACTGTGCTTTTCCTGAAAAATGCCACAGTGCTGCGAATTCTTCCCAGTAGACGAGAAACAGTGGGCAACTTGAGTGCACGTTAAGCGGCCAAATTCAAACAGTGAGCAAACTTTGCCAACTGGGCCGCGATTGCCATATTGGAGGCATTATCTGTCACCAACACAGGATCCTTGTCAAGCAACCCCCATTCATCCACCACGTCTTGTAGCAAGTCTGCAATGTTCGACCCCGTGTGTCTCTGGAACATAGCTCTGGTCTGTAGAACATGCAAGACCATCTCCCAGTTTGGAGAAATATGATGACATATTTGCATATGGCTGGGTTGCTCTCGATGTATAGACATCACATGTAATGGCAACTCTGTTAGCAAAGAAGATTGCTTGGTAATGTTTTTGTTCACTTCTGCATTCAACTGAATACTCAGCTTTCTCCCCAACCGATCACAGGTAGTCAGGTGTGCTAATGCTAATGCTTTATTCCACTTACTCTAGGTATAGGAATGAAGGGATGAACCCATTAAAATGTTGGTGCTAATATGATATTTATGCTTATGTACATCTTTCTTTAACAGAGATGCTGCATTTTTCAAATTTTTCCTTGATTTCTAAGTATAGGAATAATGCATGAATCTTTGTAAATGATCTGTCACCCTGTCCAATGCCCCATCCCTTTCCTAAGTTCTGTTGAAATCAGTAGTTGTTGAGTAATCCTGTTTCAGTGCTAATTCTTTACCACTGCCTCCAGGGAGAGACTGGTGAAGCTGGAAACCCTGGACCTTCTGGAGAGACTGGAATACCAGTATGTGGATACTTATCTAAATATGGTCTAGAACACGGGTGGGCAAACATTTTGGCTCAGTGGCCACATTAGGTTTTTAAAAAAGGACAGGCAGGGCACAAGTAGAATAGACAAAAAAAATAAACTAGCAAAGGCCTAAATTATATGTGAAATCTATTTCTTAAAGAATAAAGGGAAACATACTGTATTACCATTAAGTGTTTGATTCTATTTTAATAACAACAGTGCTGCTGAACACCCTTTTTTGGCCAGTGCATCAAAGTTTGGTATCATTTAGTTCATAGGACAGAGCTCAAAGTGTTCATCAGTGAGCTGGGCTCTGTGGCGTGCTTTGTTGATCAGGCCGGGCCAGATTAAACTGCATAACGGATTGCATGTGGCCTGTGGGCCTTAATTTACCAACCTTTGATCTAGAAAGTCATCAAAAATGAGTGAGCCAAGGAAGGGATAACCATGGCAGACTATTTGTTGCCACAAAAGAATTCTGGGGAAATTTCAGTTAAAGAGTGATCAATTATTTGTTTCAGGTTAACGCTACGTCTTGCTAGTTGGATTGACAATCCTGTCAATGTCCTCCTTCTCTAGTGTATAGCGTTAAGCACTGCCGCCTTGTAGAAGCCACTGTCAAAATGGTATTATCACTAATTGCTGTGGAGTATTTATTCATTACATTCTTAAATAAAATTCAGAAGAAAATCATTAATGTTTTATATTGGTTAAGGTATTTGATTGCTTATTTTTATTTTATTGAGCATTGAGTGGCAGTTGAGTTTAAATAAAATGTAACAGCAATTTCTGACATTTGCAGGGGCTCAGGGGTGAAATAGGAGAGAAAGGAGAAGCAGGTGCACCCGGACCTGCTGGACCCCCCGGTTTGCGGGGACCATCAGGAGATGATGGTCCAAAAGGAAATGCTGTGTGTAAATTTCAACCATAACCCAATCTCAATTTATTCTTCATGTGTAATTCTTATTACTAAGTGCTATTTATGTTTGCAATTCATTCCACACAGGGTCCTTCTGGCTTCCCTGGAGATCCAGGTCCCCCTGGGGAACCTGGTGTTGCTGTAAGTTTTACAATTTTTAAACAAAATTAAACTTTTTTTCCATTAAGGTTTACTATAGTTGCAATGCATGGTACACTAATGACTGCCTATGTGGTGTTCCACATAAAAAACTCTCATTAAATCTCTCAACTTGTTTACAAACATTGGAGTAGCTAAATTTAAGTCTACATACTGTGCAATTTACAAAGCATGGTTTGAGTTAAGCAGCAAGTGTGGCTTACAAATAAATTAAACCTTTTGCACTGAATTTATTCTACGACTATTACTACTACTACTACTACTACTACTACTACTACTACTACTACTACCACTACTAATAATAATAATGACAATAATGATAATAATAATAATAATAATAGTCTTAAAATAACTTCACGGTGATTGCATACGTGTAGCCACGGGCGGGCCTGGACGGGCCTAGGCCCGTCTACTTGACAGTCTTGTCCCATTAGAGGGCTTTTCTTAATTTACGTTCTCCATCTAAAAAAGACGCGCAAGTCAACACTCCGCTGAGAGCTCAAGAATCAGTCAAATCGCGAACAGCCGGCAACTCCGTTCGTCAGGAGTGATGAAATGCGTTCATATTCCACTTTTTATGTCGTAAACGTAGCATGCCTATGGAAAGGCTTTGCAGTAGGATTGTCCTATGGTCAATGTGATGCTTCAATTTGTGTTGACCGCACCGATGCTGGGTTCATGCAGTTTTGCGCAAGTTTAAAATGTTTAGCCGACTGTAATTTATTGCGTAATTTTACTCTTTTTTCTACATTTTCCACTTTTCATGTCATGAATGTAACATGCCTATGATAACGCTTTGCAGTTGTCCAATATGGTCAATCTATTGCCTCAATTGTGTTCCATGTGACGCACCGAAGCTACATTCATGCATTGTTTCGCTCCAGTTGAAAATGTTTCTGCGTAATTTGTCAGCTGTGATCAAGTGCGTTCAATAAATTCCACTTTTCTGTCATAAATATAACATGCCTATGATTAACATTTGTATGGTGTAGGCCTATCTATTCTAGGCCTACACCATACAACTTCACACCGGGCTCGGATGCGACACTGTGCCAACGGGCCCTATACCCTCATCATTTACCGTGGCACTTAAATGCATTGTTTTCGTTACAATTTTCTCACCTGGTGCGCGTTCCCCGTCGCCATAGATGGCACACACACGCTTAAAATGATTATTTGATGGTCATGTTTAACATAGCCTTATAGCTTGACGTTATTTCGATACCTGAGATTAGCCTACCTCAGGGTCATCACCAAGAGTTGAAAACATTTAAAGCTTATCCTAAAAGTTAGCGGGGGTCTGGGGGTGTTACCCCCGGAAAGAATGTGTAAGTACTGTTAAATAAATGCACGATTTCTGCGCACTTTTAGTCAGTGAATATGGCCTTCACTATGCCTAAAACAGCCACGTCAGTGGCACGCTGAGGTCCTTTTCATCTGCTGATACAGTAACATGCTACACAATGCTATACAACACTGCTATCCTGCTCCTTTCCTGGATCAATAGTGGAGGGATAATCGGGAGAGTCAGGAGTATTCCCGGTGGGCTGGTGGCGTTTTGGGGCCGGGCCCAGGCTGATTAACCTGACTTTCGCCAGATGAATTTCGTTCCGCTTAACTCCGCTTAGCTTCACTCACATCCATCTGGGACCTCTTCCGTTGAGAGGGATTTCTGCACCAGATTTTATGGTAGAGCCAATCAGGGACTTAGGGCGGAGTTTCATAGATGTGACATAGCGTAGAAGCGACTGTGAGACTGTTATCAGCGTCACAGGTTGGCTTCGATGTGAGTGGTTGAAGTAGCACGTCAATAGATGACGGACAAGTGGCTTATTCAATCATATGCAAGCATTTTTTGATTAGGCCCAGCCTTCTGAAGCAACACTCCAATGGATTGTTCCCAGATGGATGAGTGGAGCTAGGCGGAATGAAATTCATCTGGGGAGAGTCAGGTTACAGGCTGATAACTCTTAGCTAAAAAGCGCATGATATGCTATTTGAATTTTCTTTGCTATGCCCTGCACTGCGCAACTCCTTTCGTTTTCAGGATGTTTATTACATCCATAACCATAAGTCTTTCTTCAGTGATTAGCAAGCTACCAGAAGCCTACAATCATATGAGACCTGTGCACGCTCTCTCTCCCGTGCGCATGAAAACTGTGCACGTGTTGTAGATTTGTTTCAGCCTTTCTACCTGATTTCCATAGATATTTAGGGTGTATATCAACTATATTGACTGGAATGACTGAAGAATTTGTGATATTGTTTGGCATGTTAATATGTTTCTGATTGGTTCATAAACTTCCACAGCAACAAAGAGGAATTACTAAAGAATTTGTGGTATTGGTTGGTAGTTTGTATCAAAAATACTTGTTGGTGCCCTCATCAAGGGTTTTGCATTTTTGCTGATTTGATCATTTTTGTGGATTTGATCATAAACAGCTACAGCAACGAAGAGGATTAACCAAAGAATTTGTTGGTATTTGTTAGTAGAGAACCCATCATGAGTGTGGAAAGGGGTGAGTCTGGGAGGCTAGATACCATTGTTGAGCTTTCTGGAGGTGATCGTGGGACTAATTCAGTGAAACACCGGAGGAGGATCAATATAAGACTAATGCTATAGTGGTGTCAGTCAGTGCAGTAGGTTATCTGTGTGCAAGCTGTAGCCTCATAAGGTAAAAACCTAGGCCTTAATGAACAAACTTTCTCTATCAATTCAGTGAACAAAGATTACGTTTAAAAGAATGTTCAAAATTATTGTTTTTACAGGGACTGGATGGTTTGTCAGGAGACAAGGGAGATGACGGAGAAGCAGGCCAACCTGTGAGTTATCTTTAATGATGTTTATAATCCATCAGAAATATTGCATTATGTAGAACCATGTCATATGAAGTATGGGAGCATTATACTTTTCCTAGTCTAAAAATGGATACTGTAACAATGATTTTTTAGTCACTGGAATTAAAATATTAAGATGTTTCAACTAATTTTAGGGACCCCCTGGTCCATCGGGTGAAGCTGGTCCCCCAGGGACTCCAGGCAAAAGGGTACGTGCATAAAACAATTGTCAGAGAAAACCCATTTATACTTCTAAAATAATTGTAGGAAGCCATAACCACACTCAAACACTGTAAATGTAATGCTTTATTTGCTATACCCTTATGTCACGTGAACATTTTCTGCATGAAAAGGAGGCTTTGATGGTAAATCCGCTGTCACACTACATTCACTTAGTGTCTGCTTTGACTGTCTCAGTATGACTGTCTTCAGTATGTCACAAATGTACCATGGTGGACATTCATAAAAAGTCCTACGATTTATTCAAAGTTTATCACTGTTTGATGATGCATCCATAACTTACAGAACAAGATAACATGGGACATTAAATAATGGCTTTCCCAATAGTTAGACATTTTGTTGGTCCTTGTAGGTCTACAAATGATATAGGATTTTTTTTTAAATGTCTTACTTTGTTTAAAAGAAGGAAATGACTGGGTAAACATCATGCAAGGTTAGCAGGTGTGACAACTATCTGTCCTGTTGTTATGAAGATGAGGTAAATGGTGCTTCAAGATGCATAGCAGAAAAGGTCGGGTATAGAAATAGGGGTATAAAAAATTATTTAAAGAAAAACTATAATATCTAATAAAAATAGAAAACTCCTACTGAACTGAACTAGACCAACTGACCAATAGCTACAACTGAGAAGGTACTGCAGCCCAAGGGAGAAATAAGCAACTTGTATGAAACCATGTTGATGAAAGCCAGAATCAAGTTATATTTGATGTTTGCTAGAAGCATTAGAGAAACATATTTTGCCTGAAAGTAAAGCTTCACATCCTTACTATAAAATATGGTAATGGCACCATCTTGGAACTATTGAGCTTTGGAGCTGTACAAGAGTCTCCTTTGTGTGTGAAGGTTATTAATTTACATTGTTTTGCTCCATAGGGGCCTGCAGGACCTGCGGGTAAACTGGGAAAGCAAGGAGAGAAGGGATCAAAGGTATTTTTATCCAGAGCATCTCTATGCATTTAATTACTTTTCATTACTCTTCATCGGTATGCTTTGCTTAGTTTGCTACAGTACACTGGAGTTAATCTCAATTTTACCACTTATTTAAGGTGCTCTAAGCGAGGCCGCACGTTTTTTAGGCTAAAACATTTTATGTCACTTACTGTAAACATCACCTAACCAACCGCTAGCTGTCTGTGTCCTGAATACACTGTAAAAAAACACGATCTCTGTGGACAGCCCAGGCTCAAAAAACGGCAACAAAAACAACCTGGGCAAACCTAACCCATCCTGCATGCAGCCTTTTAGCCACTATTGGCTCCCAGGCTTTGTTTAAAAATAGAAATTAATCAAATGTGTTTTACAATTTCTTAAAAAAATAATATTATAATAGTAAAATATTTGTACAACTAGGGTAAGCTTTATGATATCTTTACGTTAGGGCCTATTAACTTGTGAAAATATGTAGCCTGTAGCCTGTGTCGTGTAAAATGTGTAAAAAGACATATGTTCATTTGAACGTGTCACATGTGACATCCTTGTGTCCCTTTAAATCTGCCGTGGCTTGAGTGGGCAAGCAAGTGATGGTGTCAAACTCCCCAAAACGTTGTGGAGTAAAACAGGTCAATTTAATAATTATTTAAATGTTTGGACAGATTTGTTTGCCTTCACCACCACTTCGACTGAATTACCAGCGGGATGTTTACCTGCAGCGAGAGGACATGCAAAATAAAGGCTACAGATATCCATGCGGGCAAAGTGCATATATCCATGCAGGCAAATGCCATGCCATGCAACATTGTGAAAGTTAAAGTTGCCCAGTGATTTAGAACTTTTCCCTTGCTACATTTCGCTAACTTGGATGAAAATCGGGTTTGTAGTTTTGTGTGATCCTCAGCGAAACAAGGAAATCAAAATGGAACATTGCATTTGGACACTGAGCAAAAATGTCAAGGTCATTCATTACATGCTTAAATAGCCAGCAGCAAGATCCATATAAGAATTGTATTGTTATGATTATTATTACGATTGTTAGCCTGTTATATTGTAGAGCAACAGTCTGAGCAAGGTAAAAGGGAATTTGGAATGAGAACCATCAGGGGCAGAGTGGGGCACTAAAATCCACCGGGAAAATTCTGACGGCATTTTTGTCATTTTTTTATTTGTGATGAAAGTTCTGTAACGCCTGAATAAGACAAAAATGAATTAAGATAAAAAATTAAGGCTAGCCTACACAAAAATCAGCATGGGAGAGATGAGTGTGCAGGGTAACCATGAATGACATATAGACAGTGAGCTAGTGGTATAAATATTGGTTGGACTTCCCAAAGATTAAAGTGTAGATCTCTGAGATTTTCGTGGAAAATTCTTAATGCATCTATCAGGTCGATGGCCGCGTACGACTCACGGCCGCGATAAAAGCTCTATGGGCCGGCTCGCACCACGCAGACTCATCGGCCGGCCCGCACCGCGCAGACTCATCGGCCGGCCCACCGGGAAAACTCCCGATCGTCCCGATTGCCACTCCGCCCCTGAGAACCATTTAGAATCAACTTAAAAATGTAGCAGTCTGAAGACTACTTGCATTTAAAGGACTTAGATATTGTTGTGGCCCCCAGAAGGTTATTTTTATTATTATTATTATTATTATTATTTCTGGTCAGAAAATGGCTTTTTTGAAAATAAAGGTTGCCAACCCCTGATTTAGCCTGCCTGCCAAAAAGCTCGACCAAGTTTGACCTTGGAGTCTCCCACATGTTTTTGGGCGAATTTTAGTTGAGATTTAATATGAGCTTTGCCACTCACCCACAGAGCTTTGACTGGTGAAGAACTCAGGCAATAGTTGTATGCAGAGTTTAGCTATAAGTAATTATGAGATCATAAAATACTATAAATTATGAATAAAATATTTAACGTTTATGAATTCAAAATATGAAATAGAAACATATCACAAGCCATCATTTTCCGTGTGTGTGGAGGGTCACCATTGATGTGAATGATCACACAGTATTAAATATTACTGATGGCGTCAAGGTGGTGGGGGCCCCTAATCAAATCAGTGCGGTCATTCTTTAATTAATTAAAAAAGTTAGGCGCACCCGTGCAACCAATGCAAAAATGTAGTCTGGAGCCCTGATTTATATATTTATCGGATGCGTTTATCCAAAGCGACTTACAACAATAGAATAACATTTAAGCTATTAACATTTAGCATTTTACAGTTTAAGCTAAAGAGCTACAGTTGTAGCATTAGCATAACATTTAAGTTATTGACATTTATGCAATTTTACATTTAAGACATAACATTTCAGGTACAGTGCAGAGGAGACTAGGAATTGCCACGGCATCTGTCAATACTAGTACTAGATGATAGGCGTGCCTACATACAAGTATAGTAGGAGGAGAAATGGTAGATGAGGAGGTAGAGGAGAGGAGGGGGAAGTGGAGAGGAAGGAGGTAAAGGGAAGAGTGTAGTAAGTGTGTATTAGGTGTGTGAGTTTGTCAGAAGCGTTAGGAGAGAAGGTTTTCTTGAAATGTGAAACTAGTAGCACCAATTGGCTGGACTGCTGTTGATTTAGGTCAGTCACTTAAAAGGGTGGGGGGTATTTATGTAACCACTTATTTTTAATTAATTAAAGGAGCGATTTGTAGGAATGTTACCGAAACCAAAACACCCAGACGCGAGCCTCTTCTGGGTTGCCAGATGTAATGCAGACTTAGCTAACGTTAGTTGACCTGCAGCTGCTTTAACGTTTCTCCAACCATGACCCAGCTACACATTACGGAAACAGTGAAAACAAAAAATAGCTCTCTAACCAACACATTTAACCTTTAAGTTAGCGATGCAGAAGTTTAACCTAGGCTACCTGTCGTGGAGAAATATGGCTATTATAGAATTAATTGTTCAAAACAAACAAAATTTCCAAGAGATTCCGCCTTGTAACTCATTTTTTTCACGGGTTTTACGGGTTATAGGAATATTGTCAAATAAGCCATCGCTTCAATTCATCGTGTTTCCTTACTCTCTGACGACATATGGTGATAATTTTTGTAATGGTTACAATTTATTTTCCATTATTTCCTACATCTGCTTTAACTTTGACATTAAAGAGAGGGTTTTTTGTGAATTATTGTAAAAAGGGCAAAAATGATTTTCAGCATGTCTGCCTAAGCTCTTTCAGGGCATAGCGTCACAAAGGCCAACCGTTCCAACACTTGTTTCAATGAAAAAAATAGGGAGGAAAAATAACAATAACACATAAACAACATTATTTTTTGTCTGTTAAGGGTGAAGCTGGTCCTGAGGGACACGTTGGAAAAATAGGCCCAGTTGGTCCCCAGGGCCCACCAGGGAAGCCTGGTGCAGAGGGCCTTCGCGGTATCCCTGGCTCTGTGGTAAGAAAAGAAGCCGTCTTCACCAGTTTAACTAAAATTCAAATAGATGGTGAGTGTCATGAAAGTATACCATTTCCAGGGTGAACAAGGACTCCCTGGTGCTTCTGGTAAAGATGGACCCCCAGGACCAATGGTAAGGTTCCTGTCTTGTAAGTTACTTTCAAGTGGTTAAATATCACTTCAATCATATTTCATTCTTTTTCCATCCTCTTGTTCCATCAAGGGCCCCCCTGGCCTCCCCGGTTTGCGAGGTGATCCAGGTTTAAAAGGAGAAAAGGTAAAATGCAATGCTCTTTTGTAAAGAACTGACAATGTTCCCTGCAATATCATACCATTACATTTCATAGGTACTTTTCAAACACAGCTAATATCACAGCATATGATGTTCCCACCCATATACACAACAATGGTTTAAGCAAGGGATAATTTACAGACCTACGAACATTGGGAAGGCTAATTCATGTGAATAGAACTTTCTGCTGCACTGAAAAAGCCGTATGATAATATAAATCCCGGCAGGGCAAACAGGACCCCGATGCAATTACATTATCCCACTTATTATTGTATGGCTACTTGCCAAAACGTCAAAAAAAAAAAAAGTACATTGTGTCTTTTAAAATAATTGTGTTACTGCTTCATGGCTTCCGCTGAGAAACAAATAGTTTGCCACACAAATACAACTTGCATAGCAACGTGTTGCTTGCTGACTTTCACTTTCAATGAATTTCCATTGCGATGAGTGAATGGACTACTCGCAGAATGATATAAAAGGTATGGAAACCTGTTGCCATTGACAGCGGTCATTAGACAAACTCTGTTGCAGTTTTGGCAACAATCGCTAGATAACACTGCTGTCATGCTTTTGCCATTTTGGACTGATCATGCCACTATGGCCGTTGACTTCAATCACAACATGCCAATGTAATTCAGCGAGATTGGTCACTATATTGCACTCAATTTTAAATTGTTCACATTTAAACATTATAGGTCAAACATGTTCTAAAAACATGTTTTTAAACTTTTTAAACTTTTTTAAAAATCCGATACCGCATGGCGCAGTCCACCTTACAGTGATCACAGAATGCATAGTTTACCCACCTCTTATTTTACCACTACACCCCTGGCACTGAGGGGCGTGGTTGCCCAGGCCGTCATACAACCTAGGACCGCCACTGTTCATTCTAAAAACAATACCAAATAGATTTTTTGATCTTAATATATATTAATATATTTGTGGGGCAGCCGTGGCCTACTGGTTAGGACTTCGGACTTGTAACCAGAGGGTCGCCTGTTTGAACCCCGACCAGTAGGAACGGCTGAAGTGCCCTTGAGCAAGGCACCTAACCCCTCACTGCTCACTGAGCGCCGCTGTAGCAGGCAGCTCACTGCGTTGGGATTAGTGTGTGTTTCACCTCACTGTGTGTTCACTGTGTGCTGAGTGTGTTTCACTAATTCACAGATTGGGATAAACGCAGAGACCAAATTTCCCTCACGGGATCAAAAGAATATATACTGTATACTATACTATATATAAGAATAATAACACTTGGTTTGATTTTAGTTTTTGCAGTGTACCTAGCTCGAGTTGCTACAGCCAGCAGCTAACGTAGCCAGGCAGCTACACAGCTACACTCCCAGGGCATGTCCGTGAGCTCCCATGTACATGCTCACAGAGTGTAGCACTGTAGCTGCGTGGCTGTGATGTTAGCTGCTGGCTGTAGCAACTTGAGCTAGGTAAAACCGAACTGTTTTAGTTTTTTCGCACTGACAGTACTTGTTGACCTCGAGAAATTAAGATCTATGTGAAAACTCGCCGAATTTCTCCTTTTCTCATTTCTGTTCCTCTCGTCAAATCATTTGACTTAATTTAAGAAGAGTTTGACTTATTTTAAGACGTTTCATCCTGAAAATAAGCACATTTGTCTGCCAGTGCGCTTAGCAAATTTGTCTTAAAAATAAGCACATTTGTCTGCCAGTGCATTGAGCAAATTTGTGTTGATAAGACTCCTTAAAATAACTTAAAGCCTTTTTTTAAGCAAATTTGGGTCCTAAAAATGAACAAATTTGTCTGGCAGTATGTTGAGTAAATTTGTCTTAATAAGACTCCTTAAAATAAGTCAAAAATGTCTTAAATACAAAAAACAATACCAAATAGATTTTTTTTTTATCTTAATAAGATTAATAACACTTGGTTAGATTTTATTTTTTGCAGTGTAACACTTGGTTAGATTTTACTTTTTGTAGTGTAGACTACAGGGTTAATCCTCCTGGATCCATAAACCTTGGGACCAGCTTCTTAGATTCAACCCCGTGGTGCAGGTCGCAGGTGGAGAGCCAGACCCTCTTGCCTGATATTGCTGCTTGGACGAACACATCAGAGCTGGACATACTCCGCCAAACTGGTCTGCAGCAGGCTTGTGCAAAATTCCAGAATTGAATTGAAACTGCCTCTTTAATTCCAATTCAATTCTTGAATTTCACTTGCATTTCAATTGAGGTAGCAAACAGGAAGCAGAATTGCAATTCGAATTGTGCTCAACCCTGGTCTGCAGTGCTGAACTTGGGGGATGACATTCAGGGAGATGTTTAGGGATAGGCAAGGGATAAAGAAGACCTTGAGATCTCAAGGGAACTTTACACTGAGAATACTGTAGACTGGGCAGGCTGTTGAAAAGTTTGGCTTCAGGTTCTGCTAGCTGCTAGACTACTCAAACTCAAAAGAACTCACAGTAATGAGGTTCCTGTGGCTCACACAAACCCATGGAGCAGTGAAGGGAGCAGTCTATTTATTTGACTATTGAGTTCAAATATCAACAATCTTAATCCAGAATTGTTAACCCTACATTGTTATGCTTGTAGTGGATAAATATTTGCATAAAATAGCTATGTGCTATAAACAATATGATTACCAACATATACCTTCACTGTGCTTGGTCTTGTGCTTGGCTATCACAGCCCAATTTATTTTACAGTTCAGAACATTATAGTTTTAAGGTACATCTTTGTTAGATTTATCAGCAAAGCATACCTTTAACTTTGTTACCCAAGGAGCATTTTCTTACTATAACTTATAGTGTTAAATTCTGCTCTTGTACATACAAAAGCTCTAGCCACATGTTACCTTCGGAGCTCTGTCCACTAACCTATGTTTTTTTACTGTAAATGAGAGATAGGGTGTAATAGAGCCGCATTTTATGTGGCTGTTGGCATTGCACACCATTATTACAGAAACAGACTCCTGGTTGTTTGTTAGTCAATTCAGTCATATTAAGCCAGAGTCATTTGATTATTTCTGGATCTCCAGGGTCATCCAGGTCTGATTGGGTTGATCGGTCCTCCTGGAGAGCATGGCGAGAAGGGAGACCGTGGTTTACCTGGTGCACAAGGGGCAGGAGGAGCAAAAGGAGAGGCTGTAAGTAATTATAGCAAAACCAGAAGATAAGACAACCTGTCATAATTGTGAGATAATCTTCTAAGGAATAGTTAATACCTGTGCTGCAGTATCTAATAAGCAGGGGTGCACTGATACCACTATCTATCTCAAATTAAGCACTACCCAAAACGTGATATTTTTCACTAATGTCCAAACTCTGCATTAGGTTAGCACAGTATTACATAGTTAATGTTCATTAAATCTGAGGATACTGTATTTTTTTGCATAAACTACATATTTTACCGGGTTATTGATTGATGTGTTTCACAGGGTCTCGGTGGAACTTCTGGTCCCATTGGCCCTCCTGGTCCTCCTGGTATTTCTGTAAGATGTTCTGTATTCCAACATTGCAGAGACCATTATGTGTCAAGGCAGTTACATCAACACAGATATGAGACCATGTGGCATTATTAATGCATTACAATTCAGCTATATTAAGTACAGTATTTTGTGGTTGCTATTGAAACAATACTTTATACATGTATTTTTTTTTAAGTTGTCAGCTTGTGAAAGCAGCATTATAGTATTGTTCATAGAGGCTAGATCTTAACTTTCAAAAGTAGAACTCACTCAATATTTTCTTTATATTTAGGGACCAGCAGGAGCTAAGGGATCAAAAGGATCAGCTGTAAGTGACATAATTTAATTTGATGGGATTCTGTTGATATTAAGATCAACCTCTGTCTCTAGAGGGATGATATCACACTGCTTTCTTTCAGGGTGCTGTTGGTCAGAAGGGAGAGCCAGGCATGATTGGACCCCCTGGTCCTCCGGTAAATAACACTTTTTAAAATTATAATGCAAAAACTGTAGGTTGTGGTATAATGTTTAACTCACCAACCAGTATGATTAATTTGATAAAACTCTATATTAACAGAAACCGTGATGATGATGATTGCCTCTAATGTCAGGTATTTATTTTATAAAGGGTCCTGCTGCGGATGTTATTCAGCCCCTACCCATACAATCTGCAGGAAAGACTAGAAGATCCTCTGATGTTCAGGGGGATGGAGAGGCTGCAGGCCTGATGGACTATGGTCTTGAGGGGCAGGAGGGCTTGGAGAATGTATTTGAATCCCTTAAGAACCTCAAACAGAATGTTGAGCACATTAAATTCCCATTGGGTACCCAGGACCACCCAGCAAGGACCTGTAAAGACTTACAACTTAGCCAGCCAGACTTTCCTGATGGTATGATATTGAAAATAAATAAAAAATTGGACTTTTGAATTATGGACATTCTGTAGACCCAACTGTGTATAGACTGTATATGGGGACAACAGCTTAAATGTTTTATTTGTAAGGAGATTTCTGTTCTTGCCAAACTAGAACATCCTACTGAAACCAGCAACAGTAGAAAAATAAGGCTGGTATATGCAGCAAATTGTAGACAGTTTGCGAATTTGAATTTGCACTGCAGGCCAGTCTGGCAAGGAGGCCATTGACACCCATTTCCAATTTTCCAAAAACCCAGGAACCAATCACAATCACTTATCCAGAATGAGGTGGGGTTTAAATGATGAATGATTACAGATAGAGCAGTGTATTCAACTCAACCAATGGCTGAGCCGACGGCAACAGGGTTAAACACACATGGACGTGTGTTTTCTTTGTAATTGAGAAACAACTGCATTCAAAAACCTTTCTTTACAAGAAATATTTGATTGCTGCACTTCTGAAACGATTTTGTAAGAATTTAATGCACCAATTTAAATTTAATTTCACTGCTGGTTTATTGCCCTTGATGATATTTGAGAAGTGGTCTGGTGTTAACCAGGTTACAATTTAATGGCTAATAAAAAAAAAAAAAAACAGTTTAATCATTTTCACCTGGACAGACATGTGGACGGTTTCCACTGTAATAGCTTATTAGACATTTAATAAAGTGGAACAGATGTTTCCACAGACAACAAGGGATCCATGGTCATCTTAATTACAGGGTTTTTTGATAGCACAGGGGAAAAAAGACTACCACAACACCAGGGAGCTACTTGGATTTCTCTTGGACAGATCTTAATAGAAATCCCCAGTTGGTATTGCCAAATATGAATATTTTTAGCTTGTTAGTCTGAAAGGCATCTGTTTTATGACGGGATTGGCAAAACAAGCAAACAGAGTGCAACATTCAAAGCCTGACGAGCCAGACCCACATTAAAATGTAGGGTCTGGGCACTCACCATTCGCAGTGCTCAGTCCGAGGGGCGGGATAATCGGTTGTCTTTCAAATTCCCTCTGCACGCAATAGGACAGCGCTGAGTCCCATGCGTTTTCCCACCAGCAGAGCTAGTTGGCTAGTTCAAACTTTTGCCATCTTAAAACAAGCTTAACTCGTGTCACACTGTTGGCCAACAGCAACATCCATCTTCTTTGTTTTCAAGTAGCAGGGAATTCAAGCCAAACCGTTGCAACTCTGCCATCAATCATTATGTTAAGCCCGCCTAACGACTCAATACACGATTTGATTGGCCTGATAGAAGTTTAATTTTTCGAGCTCACAAGCCAACGGAGAGTTGCTAGACTAGCCCTGGAAGCAAATGTAATTTGCTGCCGCTAGGATGCATCTAGATTTCTAGGCTACAACATTCACAAAGTCTGGTGAGAAATGTCCAATAATCCCTTGCATTTGTGATAAATGATGTCCATGGATCCCAAAGACCTGTGAAATAACAGTGTTAAGTAGAGATGTATGTATGTAACCGGAGGGTTGTTGGTTCGAACCCCGACCAGTAGGCACGGCTGAAGTGCCCTTGAGCAAGGCACCTAACCCCTCACTGCTCCCCGAGGGCCCTTGTTTTTGCAGGCAGCTCACTGCGCCGGGATTAGTGTGTGCTTCACCTCACTGTGTGTTCACTGTGTGCTGATTGTGTTTCACTAATTCACGGATTGGGATAAATGCAGAGACCAAATTTCCCTCACGGGATCAAAAGAGTATATATACTTATACTTACTAAATTATTTCATTTTGAGAAATACCAAGTGTACTTTTAACATTTAAGGCATGCTTCTGTAAAGGACATTCCATGACTTATTACCTTTTTCTGTATACAGGTGAATACTGGATTGATCCAAACATGGGATGCACAGGAGATTCCTTCAAGGTATATTGTAACTTCACAGCAGGTGGTGAAACTTGCATCTATCCCGACAGGAAGTCCACAGGGGTAAGTGTCACTTAATAAAATTTCCATGATAGAAATTCCCTTAATCTTCTGCAGTCATTTTTCTATTATAATAAATAATTTAGCTTTAAAGACATAGTAACCTGTACAACAGTTTGCCAATTTTAAAAAGCTATTGGTTCTGGTATCATTTTCAAATTATTGTTCATATTGCCAATTGAAGAACACCCCTGTCATTCCACATGTCCATTTGATTGGATGTTGAGCTCAAATTTTAACAGCCTCTTGTGGAATGGAAAACAGAATCATAGACAGGACTTTTAACATAAAAAATAGGAAATCTGGCTCAAGTATGCAGGTGCATACCCCATTTGGGTCTATGTGCCCACAGACACCCAGGTTCAATTCTACCACCCACTCATTTCCTATCAACTTCTACTATTCTATTATATTCAGACAGTTAGGTTGAACTATTCATTAATTTCTGGATGAGGGGCATTTAATGAGTCAACACGAGTGGCTATATCACAGGACATCCCCACTTAGGTGCTTCACTCGCTTTTTTCATTGAATCGTCTGATGTGAACATTCCATTCATTCAAAACAAGAGAGCAGAAATTTCATAATGACACATTTGAGTGAGGAAATGAAGTAAATACAGTGTAACATAAATGTTCAATTTAGATGTAATGACAAGAAAGTAGGCTATGTGCACAAGCAAATACTCTCTTCCGGTGCTTCTGCTCTGCTTGTGATCCAGGCTCACGGTCGACTGCAATTATCTGTCTGTTTGTGGAATTTTCTGAAAGTGTTGCTGCACTGCAGAAACGTGTTGAAGTTTACATGGCAAAAATAATCCAATACGCCTATCTCATGCTGATCACTGTGGGACTCTGTACACCATGCCAAACACTATCTGCGGATATAGAGGATCAACTACTTGTTACCTATACCCTAGTTACCTATACCCGAGATGCACTGCTAGCACAGACAGCCAGACCAATTCCTATGAATCTGCCCGAATGTGTGAGGCTGCGGCGGAGTATGGCAGCGTCTGCGTCGAAATGGGAATGCCTTTGCTTACCCACAATGATACTATGCGATGCAAGATCACTTCGAGCCATAATAGAGAACTGCAGGTTAATATCAGGGCATGCTTAAAGAACCGCACCCCAAGTGTGATGGTATTCACAGAAACTTGGCTACACCAAACCTCCTTGATTAATATAAAGGATTCTCTCTCATTTGAGCAGAGATGAGTGAACTAGCCGGAACTAGAACTAGAGATGGTCTGGCTGTGTATGTGAGTGTGCACCAGTCAATAGTTTGGGAGACAATCTGCTGCCCTAATGTTAAGACCTTGCTGCAGCCCATATTGCAGACTGTGCACATCAAGAACTACTGCAGTCACTGGGTGCCCCTGTTTTTAATTTTGGTGACTTTAATTTTTGCAAATTCTAACTGCCTTGGTTCAAACAATATGTAAAGTAACATTTTAGGATATCCAGTGTATTTCCCAGCCAGTGATCTATCTTGCGCGTACTGTAGTGCTGTAGAATATTTTACAATACTATCCACTTAATCCTGACATATAAAACCATGCTGAATTGCAGTAAGCCACAGGTGAAAACAGTGACTGTGGTCTGATGATGGAATACAACCAAGCTTAAAGGATGCTTCCTATGCACAGAAGATACACATCCGTGTATTAACAATACTATACACGGATGTAGGCCCAGTTTATACTGTGTTGCTTGAACTTAGTTCCTAGCCTAGGGAAGAGTGCATATACTGGGCTAGGCTTAAACAGGGCTAAACCTGGAACTTGAGCTCTAGAAACAAGCCCTGTTGCTTATACATCACAATAAATACTGATGGCCCACAGTATAAACTGGGCTATTGATGTGACGACAGATAGGGCTGGGTAAAAAGTGGTACAAAACTCTGGGGGCCTTATCTCGGCGATCTAAAATGCATGGTCACTGGCAAATAGCTTAGGGGTTTGTCCAGTACAACGTTATCAAATGTCTGGCGCCTGGTGCAAAAAGGCGGTTCCTATGTTTCTTAATCAGTCATGGGTGTGTTTTGGGCGTAACATCCTTTAAACCAATGAAAATGACATCTGTCATTCCCTTTAACATCAAGCAGTGCAACTTCAAACAGCGCATTTGAAGGAATGTGCTTACATGCGAGACCACATGGAACACAACCTATTGGCAAACCTTTACATCTTGAGAGAGTTCCTTCTAGGTATCATCATTAATGTAGTCTACTCACCAAAATAATGGAAATAAACCTTGCAGTCACTTTATCTCTTCTATGACCCCAAAAAGATTTCCTTTGATTTGTTAGTTTTTTGAACATTTATTTTATCTAATGACATAAAAAACATAATAAATTGCATCCATATATCCTTGGATGCACAACTATTTTCATCTAAAACCGCCTAAACCTAACCTGACCCTAGCCAGATGAATTTCGCTCCGCCTAGCTCCACTCATCCATCTGGAACCGATCCATTGAAGTGTTGCTTCAGAAGGCTGGGCCTAATCAAAAAATGCTTGCATATGATTGAATAAGCCACTTGTCCGTCATCTATTGACGTGCTACTTCAACCACTCACATGAAGCCAACCCCATTGACGCTAATAACAGTGTCACAGTCGCTTCTACGCTATGTCACATCTATGAAACTCCCGCCCTGCGTCCTGATTGGCTGAGCCATAAAGTCGGTTGCAGAAATCACTCTCAATGGAAGAGGTCCCAGATGGATGTGAGTGAAGCTAGGCGGAGCTATAGCGGAACGAAATTCATCTGGCTAGGGTCAGGTTAGCCTAAACCGCCTAAAACCGTGAGAATGAAAGCTAATTACTTTCACGTTTTTCTTAAAGTGACAGGCACTCAATTAGACCTACACACCACCACTGTAATGAAATTAAAGACAAGTGTAATAGTTAAAAAATCAATATGAAGTATTCAAATTACTAAATATTTTTTAGCTATTAGTAATTATGCAGATCATAAAATAGGCTGCTATAAGTTAACAAAATATATAAAGTTTATGAATTCCAAAATATTACTGATGACGTCAAGGTGGTGGGGGCCCCAAATCCAATCAATACTGTCATTCCCGGACCATGCTCTGACAACAGCTCAGACACGGAATGTATATGGAGAGAGATAAAAAGGTGGCCTTAAAATTGTGGCGGTGCAATACAAAATTTGGGTACACCTAAAGTTTGTGCTGGTGCACCTAAATAAAAAAGTTAGGCGCACCAGTGCAACCAATGCAAACATTTAGTCTAGAGCCCTGTATATATATATACATATATATATATATATATATATATATATATATATATTTTGTAATCAGTCTGCTCTTTCTGTCCAGATTGTTGTATACGTTTTGCATGGTCAAATAACTGTATATATGGGCAAATTGAACATTTTAACTAACATTCAATCAGAAAAATCAAGAATTCAACAAAGCTGTGGCATAAGGTATTCTAACAATAGCTTTAAGAGGTTACTTTTTTGTAAGTAAATAATAAATATGTGAATTATATGTGTTATATATGTGATGTTCATCATTCCATGTCAACGTACTTTTTTTTTTTTGTTTCTGAAACAGGCTAGAATTTCTTCTTGGCCAAAAGAATCTCCAGGATCATGGTTCAGCGAATTTAAGCGTGGAAAAATTGTAAGCATACATGAATTTGTTTTTGTCCTTGCATACATCACGTACATTTTCCCTCTCAAGATTCATCATTAAAATGTACCATTTAAAATGCTACCTTATCAGATATAACACTGGACCTTTATTTTGATAGACTTTATTTCATGTCAGTCATTGCCATGGACATAGACAATATTTATGTGACAGGTCATGTTAGTCATAATTTTAGCTGTAAACGAAATTAGGCTACAACCCTGAATATTTAAAGTAGGACATTGATTCACTTAATTTGAGACAAAATGGGACAGAAACCCCAGTGTTCACTGAATTGTTACCACGTGAGAGAAAATGCCACATGGAAACAAAGCACCCCATCAAACACAAACCTGTTGACTACTTTGAAAGGTGACATCAGGAGTTGAAGACTTCAAAAATGTAATGCCAAACGGATGGTCAGAGGCGCAAAGTTCATAGAGATTAAAGGCGTGGGCAGTTCATATTCACTAATTTAATGGCGTGATTTTGTGATCAAATGCTGGCCGCGAAAGGGTTGTTCTTATGTTTCTTGATCAGTCATGGGTATGTTTTGGGCGTAACATCCTTTAAACCAATGAGAATCTTATTTGTCCTTCCCTTTAACAGCAAGCAGCACAACTTCAAACAGCGCATCAATATTTTGATAGTCAGTGGTGCATTTGAAGGAATCTGCTTGCACGTGAGACTGTATGGAACAGGAATTCCACTAAACCTTGCTTTACTAGATAGACATAGACATTCAGTGCCGCCGCTTCCACCGTGCGCATCACGCACTGTGCGTAGAGCACCACATGATAGAGGGGGCGCCCACATTTAGCCACATTTACGGCAAACTGCGTTTCCCTTTTCCTTGATAACGTTTACAAAGTCAAAATGCACTACGTTACATGCAAGGATGATACTTCTTGGGTGCTCTTAATCGCCACCACGTAGCAGATCTAACTTTACTTAGGCCACTCCACTTAATTGGGAAACACATCTTGTGCGCGCAGGACGGAGACAAAGAGAGTGGCAGATAATCTGGAGATACACAATGACAAGCCCGAATCTTCCAGCTGGCATGTCATTGTGTAGGCCTATCTCCTTTTAATAAACTTTTAAAAGGAAATCATGAAGGCAACAAAGACGAGGCTACAGGAGGTTGTGATTTGTGAGGTTATGTGGTTCCCATTACTGACCATTTTTAAACTCAGATTGGTGGGAGGGCTCTTTAACATAGGCTGCAGTCAATGTCATTTCAAACATGGACAAGCATATAAAGACTACTTTGCTTTTGTAAAATGGATTTGGTGAGTCTTCAATAGTTCATTTTCCAAGCATTTACATGAAGCACATGATATGCTGAGCCGACTGAAACGCATTCCATTCAAATAGCTAGGTGACTAGGTCTACTATGGCTCATAATCAGGGGCGTTTTTTTTTTATATGGACAGTATGGGCAGCTGACCAGGGCGGCATCTTGCCGAGGGCGGCATCATTTGTGAAAAAAAAAAAAAAAAATTGGAGCTCTAATCCTGTACGTAGGCCTACATTTTTTCACGGCTTTGTTCGTAAAATCATTCAGTATTACAACAATAAAAATAGCTTGTGTGTTTGTGTATTGTCTTGAATGACATGCTATATGCAGTAGGCATGCTAGAGGGTAATTGCAGCCCGGTAAACTCGGGTGCTCCGCCTCCTCCTCATGTTTGATGTCAACAAATAATGTTAAGCTTATTAACTGATTTTGCCTACTAAATGACATGAGTAGTCTGAAATGTCACACATCAGAACCTAGGCTTATTGCTATACTTTTAGCCTACAGTTCAGCGTTCAAATAAATAGCAGCGTGTTTAAAAAAAGTAAATAAAGGATGGATTCGCAGATTGTGGTCAGAGAATTGAACTGATGTCCAGCAATCTTGCTGGCCATGTGAACTATCCAGTGTAATTTAATTTTTGATTTTTGTTTGTCACTGACAGTGAAAAATACCAGGAATTGGAGCAGAAAGTACTAAAGTTACTAAAATCTGTTTGTGTCTAGCAGAGTATAGCCAGTGTTGGGAAGGTTACTTTCAAAACGTATTCCGTTACAGAATACAGAATACATGCCCAGAAATGTAATTTGTAACGTATTCCGTTACGTTACTCAATCTGAGTAACGTATTCTGAATACTTGGATTACTTCCGCTTTGAATTGCATTTTATAAGTGTAGGAATGCGGCCATCAAATCCTGCTGACTAAACAGGCCTATTCTGGTGTGTTCTTCTGTTCCAAATGGCTGAAGTGTAGGCCCACACAGGAGAATGTAAAGTCAACTAAGCTACCTGATACAACTATAAAATAGCAAGGTGACCACTAAAACTACAACAGGCGACTAGGCTAATTAAAACAAACAAAAAAAATAGGCTACTGGCGTAGCCAGAAAGGTGTGCCTGTGAGATTTTTCGGTGGCATCAACCCAGTACAAGTGAGGGGCGCATATGACAGGTGGAACGCAGCTATTTTAAGTTAGAATAAAAAACTTAGAATGCAGTGCCTATTTTAGAGATGGGTTTTATTGTAGGTCTAAATCAACACGTGAACTAGGTTTTTTTTATTGATTAGCAAACTGTGTAACCGATTGGCTGAAGTAGCCTGATCTATTAATATTTGGGAAAATATCATTGAACAGACATCAGGAACCACGATCAGTGAGGAACAGGAGTTACCTCCATTTACGGGTCTCCGATGACGCGTCCATAATGCGCGCTGGCTGCGTTTTGACGGGTGCAATGTGAGGCTAGTGCAATACGGCGGGGCTGGCATTTATACATGGAAACAATTTCATCATAGATTGCTTTCAGGAGCTTCTGGTTTGCCTTAATTTATTTAGAGAGTGAATAAACTTATGAAACGGAGAAGTATCGTCATGTAATCTATTGATTTCAACAATGTAACTGTATTCTAAATACCAACTATTTAAATTGTAACTGTAACGGAATACAGTTACTCATAATTTGTATTCTGAATACGTAACGCCGGTACATGTATTCCGTTACTCCCCAACACTGAGTATAGCCTACATGCATCTGCACTCGCCAATTATTAACTCATAGGCAAAGTGAAACTAACTTCACCGTGGTCTCATAGTCAATGACAAAACAGTTCTACACAGTTAATTACTTTCTCTATTGACTGACAAGGGGTTACTTACTTCAATAATGTTCGTATGACTAAATAAAAATCCTAAGGATATTTATATTTATTTTAAAGTAGGCTAAAATAAATGATATGTCGGGGGTGAAAATTAAGTGTGTGGATGTGTGTTGGACATGTTGGTCATATGTAAGTGAGTAGAAGTGGTTTGCAGTGCTGTGTGTCAAAAAGATGTCTATGAACGGTGGGAGAGAGAGAGAGTGATACAGGGGATGCCGATGATTTATAGGTCTTCTCCGGCACCAGGTGAGGCCAATCTCCCTTAATTGGTCTCCCCACTGCAGGCCAGCAACCTGCCCATGTGGCCACCACGGAAAACAGCAGACAGCCCGTAGGGGGAGCAGAGGGGCGTCACAGTGTAATATAACGATTTTTGGATCATGTCCCAGACCACACACCTTATGTTGTTAATTGCCACACCCCTGGGCGCAAGGTTTAATAAAAGTGGAGCACATGGCGAAAAATTCCTTACTTTACATTACGTTACATTTGGTTGCCTCTTTTTAACCAAAGCGACTCACAACATGGTAAACAATTTAAAGGTAGAGTACGATAAGCACAAGTTAGTGCAGCAGTGAGTGCTATTTTCATACAGTCAAGTGTCAGTTCTAATCAGGTGAAAAGTGCTAGAATTAGTAAGGCTAGTGGTAAGTAGTGCTACTAGAGGAGATATTCTCTGAAGAGCTGGGTCTTCAGGAGTTGTTTGAAGATGGAGAGGGATGTCCCTGCTCTAGGTACTGGTAGGGTGTTCCACCAACAACGAGGAACAACAGATGAGAAAAGTTTGGATTGGTCTGAGCGTACGATTGATTGGTGGCAGAGCTAGATGTCGATTGACTTTATTGAGTGTAAGATAAGAATAAGTCTTGCGTCACGCTTTGCGCCACCTTGCACCGGGTGCACAATAGACCCCTAAGTTTGTAACTAAATGAGTGTTGATACACCTCTGTGGTAATTGATGTACCCTATCCTCTATAATTAACCAATGCACTTGTGTGTGGTAGGGGTAAATGGTATATAATTTCTGTACAGAGCCATTACTGACGCTGTCTGCATCAAACCGTCACCAGCACCATTAAAGCTCGGTTAAACTATTCCTGTCCTCCGGTCCTTCCATGGGTTCAGTCTTTTGAAGTGGCCCAAAACTTGCTATTTATTCTGAGGTCCTGCTCCATGAGCACCGTTGGGCTAGAGTGTGAGAGATATCCACTTCATTGAAATGAAAAACTGAATTAATTATTAAATTATTGTGAGATTATTTGACTTTAGAGTTTCCAGTATCATCTCAACATACCCAGAAATGTTGAATATTTAAGTGTATTTATGAAGTACACATAAGTATACTTTGATACATAGTGCTATAAAACACCATAAAACATTTGTATCCTCTCTTATTCTATCCTCTCTTATTTTATAGCTGTCCTATGTGGATGTGACGGAGAACACCATCAATTTGGTTCAGATGAATTTCCTAAAACTTCTAAGTTCATCTGCTCGACAGAACTTTACCTATATGTGCCACCAGTCAGTTGCATGGTATGATGCTAAAACTGATAGCTATGACAAGGCTGTCAGATTCCTTGGCTCCAATGATGAAGAGATGTCCTATGACAACAATCCCTTCATCAAGACCCTCTCTGATGGCTGCTCGGTAATCTTACACAAGACATCCACACAGCAATATAACATCCATACTACAACGTCACATTACTTGTACTTACTAAAACTCACTTGAGCTATTAAAAAATGTTGATGCACTACTCTCTTTCCTCTTTCAGCTGCGACAAGGGTACTCTAAGACAGTAATGGAGATAAACACCCCACGAATTGATCAAGTACCAATTATTGACATCATGCTGAATGACTTTGGGGATCCTAACCAGCGATTTGGGTTTGAAGTGGGGCCTGTCTGTTTTCTTGGCTAAAAAGTACCATGTCATCTCACCATGCTGTACAGGAAGACAAACCATTACCACCTACAACATGTATGATTTGTATTTTTGAGGAATCCAAGAGAGAGAGTGTGCTGATGTATTATTTTTATTATTGTTTTATTGTAGTTTTTTTTAATGTGGAAAGTACATTGCCCTTGTAGGGCAACTTAAAGAAAGGGTGATGGAGTACCCTCACTTCAAAGAGCAATGAACAATTTGATACACATCAAAACCCTTTCATATGTTTTTGTCCAGCCTTTTTCCCTTGGTAAGGTGATCTGCATGTAAAAGGTGCTATTAAAAAAACAAATGTTTTTTTTTTTTGCAGAAGAGGCATAGAGGATTTGAAAAGAGGGTTTAGACTTGTGCATGTTTGTTTGTTTGTTTATTTTGACATATATTTGTCATATTGTTGTTTTTAATGGCCATGGAAAACAGAGTAGCCCAAAGCCAGTTAATCTACTTTTACAAAACATCTGTAAATATTAGATACGTTCAGCAAGAAATTAATATGGAGGATTGGGAATAATTCATCTACAAAGTTGTTTATTAACCATGATAAATGCAATCTGATGAAACAGAACATGAAGTATTTGTGATGAAAAATGCATAATTATTAAAATGTGATTTTGAACAATGCCATAATGACTTTTAAATCAATGAAATTACTGAAGTAGTTAATAGTAAGCATAGTCATTCAGGCTTTTCAGTAGAGCTAAGTGTTGTCACAGAGGCATGTTCAAAAATGTCATAGCAGCAATAAAAAAAATCAAACCTGAAAAATTAGACATTTCCACTGAAACACTTGTGCTGGGGTAATTTGCCTTATTCACCCGGCGGCCAGAACGAGGCTAAAGGGTACACTTGCCATTACACCTCCAGTCCAGCAGATGGTGGTGGTAATGCACTCAGTTTGCAAACTGCCAAAGAAAAAGCTCACCGAAAAAGAAGGGTTCACTCAAAGATGGTTGATTACGAAGATACTTCCTGAGAGGCCATTTCCTGTCCCTGGAAATGTATGCAAATAGGGTAGCAGTAGTGGTGCCCTTGAGCAAAGCACTTAGCCCTTAATTGCTCTGTGGACTTTGGCCCTTGTAGATGACATATGCAAGTCACTATGGATAAAATCATCTACCAAATTAATAAATGAAAATAGATGACCTTCAGGTGTGTCTGATGAGGAAGTAACATGTAAAAGGAACAACACTTTGTTCATTTGAATTATGATCTACACCTTTGTTTTAAACCTTTGACAAACACATATGGTGTATTCTCTGTGTAGTCTGACAGCCATCTGACAGTCATTAACCCCTGATTAAATCAATTATTTAATTATCAACAGATTATATTACAGATCATTACAAAGGATATGCAGTTCAGCACAAATGCACAGTTTATAAAATTAGATGTACTGCATAGTGATACAAAACAGGATTGCTGCTCAGTCCTGCATATTCTCGCCACAACAATAAATCACGCTCGTCAATTTGTCTCCATCACCTACTCCATCCCCTACTCTTGCAACTTATGTATATGTAAATGATCATGTGCATGTGTGTGTTTGAATTTGTGTATAGTGTGCTTCTGTGTGTGTGTGTGTGTGTTCGCTTGTGAGTGTGTGTGTGTGTTGGGGGGTAATGGGGGGGTGTGTGTGTTTATATGTGTGTGCATGCCTGTGTGTGTGTTTATGTGTGTGCATGCGTGTGTGTTCCTGTGTGCCTGCGTGTGAGTGTACAGTATGTGTGTGTGCATGTGGGTGTGTTTATGTGGGGGTGCATGCGTGCATGTGAGTGTGTGCGTGCCTTTGTGTGTCCATGCATGTGTGTGTGACCATGCATGCGTCTGTGTGTGCGTACATGTGTGTGAGTGTGTGTGTGCATGTGTGTTTATCTGTGTGTGCATGCGTTTGAGTGTGTGTGCGTGTGTGTTTGTTTATTTGTGTGCGGATGTGTTTATGTGGGTGTGCGCATGCTTGTTTATGTGTGTGTTTGCGAGCATGTGTGTGTGTGTGTGAGAGAGAGAGAGTGTGACAGTCCTGCCTTGTAGAAATGTAGTAAGTACATTTCACTGAACAAAGAAGAGAATATCTATAGTCTGTACATTAAGGCTTTGTAAAATGTCTGTGTGTGCAATGATTCACAACAGAAGGATTTTTAAAACAGCTTTTAATTACTATTTTCTAACATTACATTTTACATTGACAGATATTAGCGATGCAGAGATTAGCAATGATATTTAGCTTATTTGAACTACTTCATATTAATACTTGTTTGTTAACAAGGCAGACATAAATAATAAATGACAAGGTTTCTAAAGTTATGGTGAGTTACAATGTGGTGTACACCAAATGAAAAGAAAAACACTGTGTCACTGGACTTAGGGGATATCTGGGTCTGAGAGGGTTGGTTTAATCTTCCTTCTAGCCAAGATATCCGGGACATCTGAAGATGGCCTGAAAAAGGCAAATTTATATGGTGACTGGTGGCTTTCTGTATTACATTTACACATTATATTAAATCTTCTGAGTAACTACCCCAATTATTTGTACACACACAATTTATAATAGCCAAATAATGTAACAAGTCCTCTACCAGGAAAACTGTTTGAAAATGGAATATCTCATTCCCATCACCTCTTTGTTGCGTTTCCTGGTCAAATTGCACTGCAAAAAATCAAATCTAACCAAGTCATCTTATATTAGCATAAAATGTTTTAGTTGGTATTGTTTTAGTGTTAAGTGAGTCTTTTTATACTAAAAACAAGACCAGCTAGAATGTTTCATCTTAATATAAGATTAATAACACTTTGTTAGATAAGCAGTTTTTGCAGTGTAGTAGCTGTGTCTGATAAATGCTTTTGACACTTGCTCAGCGCAAACAAACTGAGAGTTGTATAAGAGGATTTTCTGCTTGATTTTGCCAATACAATATCAAGGAAGCATTTCTTGTGGCTTATGAATAGGCTATCTGAAGTGGGGAATAAAGCATTGGTTCTCAAAGTGGGGTCCGGGGACCCCCAGGGGTCCACAGCACATTGTCAGGGGGTCCCTGACAAAGTTTGCTACAAAATATAAAATTGTCTTATACTACAGCCTATGGCCAAAAATGCTACAGTATCAGTATTTGCCCAATTGATCTGCTGATACGTTACATCAATACGTCAAAACACTTTACTATTAATTAACCGCCAACAAAATGAAGTGAAGCAAACACTATGTGTTCAACACAATAGGCCTACATTTGACAAAGAAACAATCCTTTAAAAAAAATCCTACATACTGTCAAAGTTTGCTAACATGACTATTGTGGTATTAGCACTCTATGTTTTTAAAACACATATAACATAAGCATCTAACAGAAAAAAGGCTATACAGCTACATGATTAACTTTTATGTTATGATTAAGTTTTATGTGTAGCGATTATGAGGGGTCCTTTTTCCACTCTATGAGGGGTCCCCGGCCCACACAAGTTTGAGAACCCCTGGAATAAAGGATATGAAGTACTATGAATTGATGTGAAAAAAATCTATACAATATATTAGACAGTTGGTCTGGTGGCTAAGGAACTGGGCAATCAAGTAGCCAGAAAAGTTAAAGCTTCACCCCAAGAAGCTTGAGCTTCACCCCAAGTTGCTCTGGGGAAACTGGCCCTTGTAAGAATGCTGTTAAGTTGTAAGTTTCTTTGGGTAAAGGTGTCAGCCAGAAAATTAAGTACATTTATAGTCTCATTTCAAGGTTAATTTGACCTATTTTGTTAATATGTTATATTTGATAGAAATCTAACAGATGTATTTCTTCAGAAGGACCTTCGAGGTCCCATGGTTTGCCTTACCCATCTTCAGGTAATGCATCAGGAACTGTCCCAGAATCTATACAGGTTCCTATCCTGCTCTTGGAGCGTTCCAGATTTAACTGGCTTTGTGTACCTTTGGGGGGTAAAGAAATACAAGATAACTGCAAGCAGCAATGTGGGTGCATAGTCTAGCAGGGTGGTTTTGCTATGGACACATCATGGAGTTATGTCACAGCAAGTTTCATAGCAATACGATTTAGGGCTGTCAAACGATTTTTGATTACTCGCTGAATTTCTATAGTTAATCACATACTTTTCAGTTAAATTAACAATTTAAAGCAATTCTTATCAGTGTATTCATATTTCAAATCAAATTTCAAAAGATGTGCAGTGGGCCAGAGGCAACACAAGGTAGGCATATTCTTCATAAATATAGCTGTTATATTTCTAAACTGAAATAAATGTTAGCCTAAAGCAGAAGTGCATGCTCAAAATCTACAGACATTATAAAGGGCATAACAAACAAAAATACTCCATATATTCATTATCTTTGAGTTCAGTTAAAAATAAGGAACTTTTCATATTAAGAAATATGTGCAAATGCATGTGCAAAATGTAGCCTAGGCCTACAGCACATTTCAATGAATGACATGACAAACAGGAAAAGCCTAGTTCGTATCTCCATTCAGGCGCAGCTCGTTCATTTGGGCAGGAGGGGCAGAGCCCTACTAAAGATTTATCCACTAGAAAAAAGATCCACAAAATATTTTTTTTTAAATAAAATGTTGTTTGTTTATTATTGTAATCAGTGAGCAAAGTACTCAATCATGTTACATTTTTGTATGATTTGCAAAGAAATTTCGAAAAAAGCGCAAAGATCTCGTTGATCATATCCGTGGTTGTTGTAGGCCTACTGTAACGTTACATTTCATTTCTGGTAGGGCAGTAGAAGTCACTGCCCTGAAGAAATTGAACAGCGCCTGCTGTTTGTCTATGTAAATCTGTCAACCGATAATGGAAGTCAGAGTTCCTGTGTTCACTTGTTAATCTAATTGTTGGCATTGTTACAGTGTGTTGTTCTTCAATCAATCTGATGTTTAAAAACCGAGGTCCGCTTTCACTCCCCCTCTCTCCTTTTGCATTGTGATGTCACAATTGGAGCCTATTATCCCCCAACATTCTATAACAACAACCAGCATTCCACACGTGACTACATTTAATAATCAGAAGGCCTACCTCCCGTGTCCTAGTTTGCCCATTTACGTGTATGTGTCACTTGATATTAATTTCTATACAAACCTAGACGGTGGACACGCAAGCACCTACTCCATAAGGGTATACATCATCTTCATACCAAAAATGACATTGTACAGTGACTCATCCCCCTCCCACACACACAGAATATTTACCTTTTTAATGAATAGCCTACTTTTAATTTACTCTTTAAAGTTGAGCTGGCTCTTGAACACAAGAATTTCGTTACTTATAATTCCTTTTATGAGTACATGACAATAAACAACTTGAACTTGACTATGAGAGCTGTGTAAGGCTGCATGAAGCTCCAAATCCATTTTGATTTCGGAACGAATTCTCTGTCTAACGTTAATTTGTTTCCCTCTTGAGTTTTCCCCCCAAAGTAGTTCTCCACTGATCTGAGCTGATTACCTTGTAGCTTTTATTTGTCTCGAATCTCAAAATTTGAAACTTCACTGGATATGAGTAAAATAACATGATATAATTAAGAAGGCTAACCATAGGCTAATAATGCATGAACAAAACAGTGTTTTGACCGCAATTGGTAATATTTTGGGATTCCATTCCCCAGATTTCGCTCATAGCCTAGCCATAGACAATAAAAGAAAGAGCCTAGTCTAAAAATGAACAAAATCTCTGTGGACCGCTCTTAGTGTGCGTCTACCTGCCGGTGACCTGGAACTATGCCAATTTTTTTTTTCTAAACTCGTTTCTAACCCATGACTGAGCCAGCTGGGTTTTTTTTAAAGTAAAATGCGCCATTCAGCCAACTGGGAGTTCAGAACTGCGTTGGTGTTTATTATCTCCATGGCTATAGGAGGAGGACCATGCAGAAGCATACTAGTTATTTCAACGTGTCTTGGCAGGGACAGGTATCAAAGGTGTGCCTCAGGGATCAGTATTAGGGCCCCTGCTTTTCTCTATTTACACCACTTCCTTAGGTGAGACCATTCACTTCCATGGATTTGACTATCACTGCTATGCGGACGACACTCAACTTTACCTATCTTTCCCACCTGATGACTAGTGTTTTTTCCATAGGATTTCTGCATGCCTTAAGGATATTTCAGTCTGGATGAAAGATCAGCACCTTCTCTCAAACACTGAGCTTTCCAGCTAAAACAGCTATTCCCCAACAGATTAACATCCAGCTCGACTCATCTTCACTGGCCCCAACTATATCGGCACATAACTTGGGCGTTGTCATTGATAACTGACTTAACTTCTCTGAGCATGTAACTTCAATTGCAAAATCATGTCGGTTTATCCTTTACAACATTAGGAAGATCAGACCTTATCAATTCAAATTCAAATGCTGGCATATTGTGTGGTAAACCTTTGTCAATGGAGCGTCACATTTACAATTAAACTAAACAGATGTGAACGGCAGGCTGATTTAATTTGGTCAACTTTATACAGCCTTAAAAAGGCTAAATTTACCTTTGGTTTACTTTAATTTTAAATTGTGTATGAAAGTGTGCCTGTTTTAACATCAGTAAAGCATACTTATGAATCATTCAGCATGATAATTCAGCTTCTGTGATGCTAACGTTTTGACATCCATAAAAATGTACCTTCTTGCCCATCTGAAATAACTTGAGTTAGTGAATTAGCTTAACATTGTTTGCTGGTAACCAGCAACAACTGTTCACTGTGTGAACTCTCTCCTGCGCAAACAAAATGTGTGCGTTCCAAGTAGCCTAGTGCATAATTTTGCTTCATAAAGTCAAACAAATGCATTTGGTTATTTGACAGAAAAATATAAATACCCTACTGGCCTGCAGTTTATGGGCTACAGTACAGAGTTGGGAAGTTATGGTAGGCCAACTTGGAGTGAATATACACACGGGAAATTATTTCTCTAGTAGCTGAGTAGCCTGATGGTAGGCTACACACAGTGCATACGGCAATACACCTGCAGGCGCCACAGACAAGCATAAGTTTATCTCCAGAAGAAAATGTGGATTTCACTTTCCCAAATAAAGAAATCTCAACTAATACAATATAACGACTTGAGTTATTTGCACTATTTAGGCTATGTTATCGGAATTGACATCCCCGGTGTTATGGAGCCATTTGTCTGCAGCGCAATGTAGCCTACAACATCTCTTTAGAAAATTAATCCAGCCACACCCATTTCCATCATTCACATTTTCCCGCCATTTTCACAAAACTCAAAAGTGAAACTAATCCATCTCCTCCTGTTCATTGTTCCATCCATTTGTTCCGATTCCCACAGAATTCAGTAGGCTACACATCATTTACAGACCTAGCCTAACAGATTGACATTTTTGCAATTTTTGATTTGTCGCCTGGTTTCAAAATTAAGTGTCAATCAACTTTTGGGGTGTGGCTTATAATGAAAACAGCCGCCAGACCAGACACTACATTTTCACAATAGGTCCCAAATCAATACATGATCTCACAAAACAAAAAATTATCCATTTCTGATCGTAGGGGGCACATAACAAGCAAATTTAATTTTTTTCTCATATCTCTAGAACCGTATGAAATTTTTGACATATTATTCTTTCCACTTGATCCTTTAGTTTAGAGTTCCCGCATCTAATGAATTCAGCCACACCCATTTCCATCACACACATTTTCCTGCCATTTTCACAAAACTCAAAACTCATCTTCAAACAACTTCTTCAGTGACACCCCAAAACACTATTGCGCAGACAGCACACACAGTAGGACTCTCACAAGTAGCAAAGAACAGGCATGACATATGTACTAAGCCTAATGTTCATAGCCTACATCTTGCAACAAACATAAAAACAGTGTCTAATCTAACACTAATCTAATCTTAAATAATTACTATTATTTCTGTGTGTGGTTTATAGCCTACTGGGGATTCTTACATGCAGATGTCAAAGTTTTTTATTTTCATATTGAAGAGCATCTTAAGAGCAGAGCACACGCGTTCACACTACGGGCATGTTCAGGAAACAGTCAGAAAAATCAAACAAATCATCTTAGATGAATCTTAGAAAACCCTTGTAAGTGCATGTATCTATCGTTATTGGGGAACCGGGCCCAGACCACTCATTTATCTTGTTAATCGAGTTTTCCCGATGTTCTTAACCAACAAGGGTTTCAGGAAATGGTCCGAAAACCTTAAGACGTTCGTTAAGATGGACTCCGTGAACTACTTAGACATACGACATAGACATTGGGAAACTGTCACTGTCAAATAGAAAAGGCTGGTTTTCCAACTGCGGGCCGCTGCCAGCTTTGCTAGGTGCATGATTCTCCCTATGGCAAGTTTTTTACCATCAAAATGACTGTGAAGCTGTTATATTAAGGTAAAAAACGTGCATAGTGCTGTTTTAACTGAAAAACGACCCACCTTCTCGTCTGATGGTTTCCACTGCTTGTTCAAGGACTGGATTTGAAGGCATTGGGTGTACTCTGAAGTTGCCTGGTGGTGTAAGATTACATTGTGCTATTAGTAACTATTACGTGTAAAATTATTTGATATTAAGTATGAACAACTTCATGTACAAAGTGAGTATTTTCTAGGTCATGCAAAGCAGTGTTTCCCCTACGATTACTTTTTTATATATAGTTTTGAAGACAGGAGAAATGTTAAAATAATATTTACAAAAAATCTCCACAGGCTACTAAACAAAGTCAGTGATTTGTAGCCAGAGATGATAGAGTCTGTGGGGGCCCTAAGCAAAAAATCCTAGGGGGCCTTACCGACCAGTGTTCATCACCAATATGTTAGGTTATAAATAATCTGACACCAACGAAAAATGTATTAAATAAAACCTTTTTTTATTCCAAATGTTCCAAACATGAAAAACCTAAAGAATAAAAAATAATAATAATAATAAAAAATAAAAATAGCTTAGATTGCAACACTTGAGATTGCTTTTTTCCTTTCCTTTTTTCTGTTTTACAGTTTTTTTCTACACTTTAAATTTGTTCTCTGACCTGTGAAATATTTCAGTGCTATGGTAATTTGACAAGATACCTCAAACAAGGACATTTCCAATTGTACACATTTTAAATAAGAAATGATTGATAATGTCATAATTATTGGCTTCTAATTGGCTTAACTGATTGGATGGTATTAATGTGACAACCTGGTTTTATTTTTTTTATTTTTACTTTATTTTTGTATTTACATTAGACATCCGATTGTTATGTAGCATAGTCATATTGTACATCATTTGAAAGCTTGGACTCTTGGGAATCAATACCTGACAATCTTTTTCATGTAAAATATGTGTAGTGCTTTACATTGTCAGATTAATCTAACTATGTCTCACTTAAATTTAATCCAAAAATGCCCTCCTCCTCCTCCGGTGCTTCCCTACATTCTAGCTGCAGTGTATATCCTTAGCAATATTCTAGATATAGCATATTGGGTCTTAAAATATTCACAGGAATCCATAGAAATTGAATAATCATGTTATTTTATCCAATATTATTTGTGCAGATGTATAGTCCATCTTATACACACCAATTGAATTGAAATAGAAATTGCAAAGATTTATATTTTTGTGTAATTATTCCATATTTAGTGTAGTCATTCCATATCAAAACCCCTGAAGTACAATTCAAATACAAGCATGAAACTTCACAGTGTTACCTTTCATTTGAGATCAAGATTATGCTTCTACACAAAGGGGTTCATAGACAGTAAGCATTTCATTGTCAGTATGCATTTTGGATAACCAAAAGTCCTATGGAGAGTTTCCATGGGGCATTTTACAAAACGCATGAGCATACTTTGGCAAATAATGGTCTAAAGTACTCATATTTTCATTCTATATTGATCTACTTTTGAACACAGCTTCACAAGACCTGGTGCTAGGTCTCAGTTGTGTTTCTAACTCATATCAAGTGACCTAGAGGGCTGAAATGTGGTGATTTCAGAGAGGCTTGTTATCCGGCAGAAAAAAACAATATTCTAGTCTCTGTAACTCTGTCTCAGTACATTACACAGTTCTTTTGATTGTTTTGGTATTGAGAATTAAGTTGTTAAATTTCTAAATAAGTCATCCATTTGGATTGTTTGTCTTTGAGTTATTGTCACTGATTCATATGATACATTTTTAAGGTGGGTATTTGGTATTTTATTTGGAAATACATTTTGATGTATTTGTGCCCATCCCTGTAACCACTGAGCTAAAATCCCAGGCTTCCAACTCAGCCGTTAGAAGCGTTCCTAAGGTTAGGGGTGTGAGGATTTACACGCGCAACTAGCATGCTAGCTCAGTTCGCCTCCGTCACACTTACCTCCCTAAATCCTCACTCCTATGATCCACTGTAACCGAGGTCGTAATTCGTCCGCCGCTCACAGCCCTCGAACCCGCCACCTCAACACACACCGGCATGAGAAATGAATGCTCTAACCACTGAGCTAAAAGCCCAGACTTCCAACTCAGTGGTTAGAAGCATTCTTAAGGTTAGGGGTGTGATAGCATGCTAGCTTAGTTCGCCTCCGTTACACTAGCAGGATCAAGTGTGTTCTGGTGTTCTTTCTCATATTTGTTTAAGCACCTAGGCTATATGTAAATCGATATTGTAAAAAAAATATTTTAAAAATGGACTGTCAGAATAATTTGGCTGGGCCAAATAATGCCAGCTTTGGCCGCCTGTTGCCAACCCATGTCGTAGTAGATTATATCTTAAACTTGAGGTGTTTTAGTGATATTTTAATTCCATGTCAACTGAGCCGACAGGGAGTTTTGGCCTAAATCGCCCATTCAGCCAACAGAGTTCAGAACTGCGTTGGTGTTTATTATCTTCATGACTACAGGAGGAAGGAAGACAGAAGCCTAGCCTACTAGGAAGTGTCTGTGTTAGTTTGAGGACAAGAAACGGTGCATCAAAGAGTCAAAATATTAGCAGCCAAAGAGAATCGTTGATAACAGAACAAGTGACGGTGTAAAATTTGTGTTATTAAACCCATCGACAACACTACGGCAAATGTAAAAATACATTAAGCTAATCGTAATAATTATTTTAGCCACAAGAACTTTGCGATGGAGCATACAGTGTGTAAAAATTGTATTTGGGGCTTTCTGCTATATGAGAGCTATCGCTCTACTAGTATTTCAAGTCATTATCATGGGAAATATAGCTAATGTTCAGATATGCGTCACATTATTATAATGCCATTGTATAACAATCCTCATAGTAATAGGTATATTTTAAACTTTTCAAATGTATTTATTTGTTGCTTCTATTTTTCCTTCCAACTTGCTGAGGCCCCCCTGGCACCCCCTCGCGGCCCCCCAGGGGGCCCCGGCCCCCACTTTGAAAACCACTGCCCTATGAATCAACCATTACTTTGTACCTAATTAAGCTCCCCATAAATACCCCCTAGAAAACCCCATAAGTGCTATGTCCAGTAAAGTGCTTTGTGCAATAATTGATAAATCTAATAGAGGTAGCCTAAGGTTGTTGGAGTGTTACACGTTATGCTTGGTCCTTAGCCTAATCGCATCGCGATTAACGCGTTATGGCTGACAGCCCTAATGTTAACCATCTCCTTGCTTAGTTAGTTGTAACTGTCGCTAGCTAGCTCAAGTTTATCATCATATAGATGTAACAGACCATGTTCAATCGTTCTGCCAATTAACATTAGCCTATATAACTTCATTGAGTCAATGCCAAACTCCGATGTTGATCCGTCATCACTTTGCACCCTCGATTGACGTTTAGGCCTACCACAGTAGCCTAAATATGTGCGGACTCTTTGAACTCTCTTGAACACAGATCTGCTGTTTATAAGGCCATACATGTACAGATGTAGCCTACTGTACAACAGGAGCACACAAAATCACTCAATCATTCAATCTCTATGGAGGAATTGTATTAACTATGCAAAGCAGTTGATATTGCAAAAGACTAATTTTAGTTAAATGTACTCAAGTTTTCATTACACATCACTTAATTGTTTTAAAGCAGTGGTTCTCAAACTTTTTCTGTCATTCCCCATTTTGGAGGTGGGGAATTATCAAGCCCCACCTGACCCTATCAACCGGACAAAATGGTAACGTTAAAATATTGGATCAGATGTTATTTTAATTCATATGTCGGCCTGTTTATGACATGATTGTGTGGTTATCTTGTTTTAAATCTATGATCTTCCTTGTTAAAAAAGAAAGGCATTGTTAATCTATTCCCCACTAGTGGGGCCTGCCCCACACTTTGAGAACCAATGGTTTTTAAGGAACCACTGTCCTCAATTTATTTAGGTAAACTCAACTTATCCGGGCTTACAGCAGATATGTAAAAGTATGTACAAATTTGGAAATTATTTGTATTATACAATAATTTGGTGTAAATCATTTCTATAATTACAAATCATCGTTTACAGCTTTGAATAGTGACACAAACAATACTTTCAAGACTATATTAATCCCATAGATGTGGCATGAATAGGGTACTAATGGTCCATTGAGTGTTGCATCGTTTTTGTACTGAGAACGGTTATTGGAGTGTTTACTTGTTTATAAATGTCGCAATGTTACTGACAGATGAGGTATCAGAGATGAAAATGTCATGTCCTGAAAAGGGGTGTGTTGAACAACTAATAGAGTTATGTGTGAGAGAACTACTTAGACTCACCATTAACATCGCTCTTCAATATTTCCCACTTCACTGCCAACACACACATTTCTCACTAAATTAATTTCTAACAAGCATCAGTTATTTGCCCCCATATATTAGGCCAGTAGCCTTTCTATGTTAACATTAAGTTTCTTCAATAAACCACATGTAATTTCATCAGCATTGCTCTTAATAATGTAATACAGTGGTGTGCTTCTGTTGAATGCATGTAAGGGAAACACTGCAAATTATAGAACTAGATTTGTATTCATGAGACATATCTTACCCACAGTGGGGAGGATGTGGTGAAAGTTAAACCAAGCTCTTATGAAAGGGTAAACTGAAATAAGGAGCCCTGGAAGGAAAAGGTTACTATTAAAACTATGTTCATCATTCAGACACCAATGCTACACCAAATAAAAGAAAGGTGATCAAATGCAAAGGCAAAGTTGTCCCTCAGCTGTATTTGGAACCAGGAAGTGGAAAAAAAAAACGTAAATACGGTGTAAATAATGGTGGACACATCCACACTTACACACACTGGAAAAAATCCTGGTATCCTGGTATTTAAAATATCAGCCGCTAAACAGATGATGGTGGTATCAGAGGGCTCTCCTGCAGAATGCCAGCTCTACCGCCAAGCTGACAGTGGTCCGGTGGCGTGATGAGTAGTTTTTGAAATCACTGTATTATCTCTCTACTTCTCTTATCTCTCTACTCCCTGGGCCATTCCATGTCAAACCTGTTCAAACCTTTTTTATATCAAGAATGGGTCCTAAAACCAATGCCTGTAAAATAGTTCTATTCAAATCCTATGTCTTCATGTTATTTTCAGCCCTTGAAATTACATCAGGTTTACAGTCTGAAAATCACATTAACTTGTAAGCAATGTTTGGGTATTAATATGAAAAGTATTATTCAACGGCTGCCCAAACTTTGTAGGGTGGAAGACAAACATGTTCTGAACCATTAAAAGTTTGTACAGCGTGCTCATTGATTTTCTACAAGGCCCTAGATTTGGAAAAGAAGTGCATAAAGAGTGATATTAAGAGTAGTATAAATGTGTTTTTGTTTGCATTTGGTATCAATCATTATTGGTTTCTTTCTATAATTTATTAATGTTGTACCAATAATTGAGCTCTCCACATATAATGGTCTTGAAGATTTTAAGGATTAAACACAGGGAAGTTGTGTTTTTCTGTCATCTTCATAGACATATGCCATTATGGTCTGTTTTACTTTCCATCTAAACAAGCATGCTACATGAAGATATGGGATTGTGGAGAGCACCAAGTTGTCTACTGAATAAGCATGTCAACGACAAGCAAGTCGAACCTTTACATGAAAAACACTTAATATTAAAAAAATTAAACCGCTAATGAAATTAACTTTTAACGATCAAAAACGTTTATCGCCTGTAACTATGTAATAAAAGGACATAACAGGAAGATATTTGGCTGATAGAAGGAGGTTAACATGCTCTTTGTTTGTGATCAAAGGAAGTCTGTCATCATTACACTCAAAGAAAACTGGAATGTTTCATTCGTCCGGCGTTTCAATTGTCCTGGCTTATCCTACTGTTCATTTTACATACCAAACTGCCGTTATTCAACTATGACAAGGTAAACTCGGTCTTAAATTCTATGACTCCTTGAATGTATTTGTAACATTTATACATGTGACCCCGCCCCCTCCCAAAGAAGAAATTAATTAATTTGATAATACAAATGTAAGTAAGTGTGTTAAACAAAAATATAAGCAAATAAGCCAATAATGTGCTTTGTATTACAACATAAGACCAAAATAAAACGCTGTATTAGGTTTATTATCACAAACTGAAGGCTACTATATCCCGCCACAGTTTATCATAGTTGGCCACCATAGTTACTGTATGCTAAATGCAGAATAAGCACTTGTAGTGTTAATAATATACAATCCACTGTTCCATTACATTTAACACAGCTACATGATAGCGGTCATTGGAATAGTCACTCCCATGTACCCATCTAGAATAACGTTAGATCATGGTTCCAGGGTGCTTGCATTTTAGATGTTTCATGCATCACCATGAATGTCAACAAGTCTGTCAGCTACATGAATTTGCACCAAAGCAAAGAGGAGATGTTTATCCGGTGACCTACTTAATTATAAAGGTATGAGACTGCCTTTCGTATGGCTTACGGTGCAGTCATCTGCCTGTATTTTCAGTTTTTAAGAGCAGACGTTTCACAAATGCCTTGCTTTAAGAGAAATGTTCAACACTGTTTCACTGGTATTGTCATACCAGAATAATTGTCTTTTGTTCATTTATCAGTGCTCTTTGGGGATCACTGCCACTGTGGAGCTTAGATTACAGCGTTGGATCAAATGTTAACCTGAGGTCTGTGTCAGATGGAATCTCATGGAAAGAGCAGTCCTACTCACTTCAAATTATAGCCCTGCTCATGTTCAATAAATATGTTTTCTTCATACAAGAAAAAAGTCAGAAAAAAAGGGAATGCAATCTTCCCAAAAGAAAGATTTTGATTCTCATGAACAGTAGAAGTTACCATCAAAACTTCCACAATAAGCACTCACACCAGGTTGCCCATATGCCCATATAACAGGCTCTTAAATTCCAATTCAATTCTTGAATTTTACTTGCATTTCAATTGAGGTAGCAAACAGGAAGCAGAATTGCAATTCAAATTGTGCACAACCCTGTAATGTAGATGTCCCAATAGGCTCTAAAAATCATGAAAACTGCTGAACTTACCCAGGCCACCTGCACCCAGGAAGATGCCTCCTACAGCATCAGCATCACAATCTTTAGAGACGCCAATAATGATGCACCCTGCCACAATGCTGAGCAGGGCAGAGCCCACCCGTAGGCCATGGTACTCCCCAATGCTGACCGCGTTCATCCAGCAGGTGGAACCCCCACCTGCTTGGGTTCCAAAAACACACAAATGTCCACACCAGAGAAAGCACAGACTAAATGGTCTGCAATGACTGTCACTCCAGGTCCTCTGAGTTTCATAAACAAATATAGACTACCACTCTCACTCTCACTGACACAGGAACACAAACTACAGGCTCAGAGCCTTCTCAAGATTGGTCATGCATCTTTAAACACAAGGGCTCCTGTTTCCCACTTAATTCATCATGTTGTACAGTGCTCAAATTCAAGCTTGATTTCACCTGATCATGCTAATCAGTTAGAAGTGCACACTGAAGAGCTACAGAACGCGCACAGCAAACCTTTGATGAACCTTTGCGACCATCTTTGCTGTTACTCCAGAAGAACAGCGCATATAGTCCAAATAAATTAGGTACAGGCTCATAGAACCCCTCAGAGAAGTGGTGGGCCTGGTTTAGTTTTCTAAAACTAAACTCATTTCAGAATAGCAGGTCTAGCAATATATAGCAATTCATAAATATTCATTCAGAAGACATGCATTGTAAGTTTTGTGAACCTGGATATCTAACTAGTGAAAAAATACTCTTTCTTCTGTGGCATTCTCCTATCTGCGTGCCAAAATAAATTTACCTAAAAAATAACGAACACTTTATTTTTCCAACAACCAAAATGTATTGGCCCTCTTTGTCTATACAAAGTCTTCATGGGATTTAATTGGGGGCCAAGCAGCGAAGCTGCAAAGCCACCCATTGTGTTTCTACCTTTTCTTATTATTGGGGGCCAAGCTACAAAGCCCCATTGTGTTTGTCTCTTTTCTTATTTTGGGGGGCCAAGCTGAGAAGCCTCAATGTGTTTCTTTTCTTATTGGGGGCAAGCAGCGAAGCTGTTAAGCCCCATTGTGTTTCTATCTTTTCTTATTAATGGGGGCCAAGCATCAAAGTCATTGTCATTCATGACCTCGTACATGAACATCACATCAACTAAAGCATTAAGTATGGTGAGCACATCATTATGATTTATGATTTATTAAGAATGATCATGATTTCTTTTTCTGCCAGAAATGTTGTCATCACTACTCAAATTCTGATTTGAACACAACTTGTGCAGTTCTCTAAACACATGCCATTGTTCACACCTTAGTTGAGGGGCCACAAACATGATGAACTCATGAGTAATTAACCTGACATACTGTACATGTAATCATGATGATCATGCTTAAGAAATCACAAATCATGGATGGACCCACCGTACCTAATGCTTTAGTTGATGTGTTGTTCATGCATGAGGTCATTAATGAGAGACTATGAACTCATGTAAATTCCTGATGATTCATAAGATATAAAGGAATGCATAAATCATGAATTAATTCATGCATGAATTCATGATAATTAATTTACCCTTACCGTAAAGTGTTACCAAATCTGGAATAATATCCATTATAATCAACCATATTGGAGCTTACCGACTCAGTTTTAACTTGACGTGAAGTCATAATCCCATAGCCTTCTTCGTTCGAATCTGTCCATTTCTTTCCAACTTGACCAAAGTCATCCATACATTTGCACAGACGTCTGCACTATTTCCTGTCTCTTGATTCGTTTGTAATGGAGGCTGGTATTGTTTTGCCAGTCTCTCTACTGTATTTGAAACTGCAGGCAGGGCCTAAATTTCAGCGCGGGATTGCGAGTATAGCACATCATTTATTCAAGTCCCGCAACTCTAGCCATCATAATGCAAGAAACACATTTTACACTGCTGTCTGATAACGTTAACCTATGTACGTACGTCTTGACTCTTTATAAACAAAACGTCAAAGCAAAAGTGAAATTCTTTGTTCGCTTATGTCATGACACACCATTTTACTGTAGGCCTTCGCTATTCAGTTCACCATGCTTACGTTTTCAAAAGCAAAGGCTGGTTTGTGTTCTCTCTGGATTTAAATGGCATTCAGAAGGTCAATGAGAAAGCCCACATTCCACATTTTCATATCAACTTAACAGGCCCCAGAAACAGCCTATTCTAAAAGGGATTGAATAATGTGTAAACTGAGAGGAATTTTGCGCAAACAGCTTCAGTGACATGTTTTGTACAACCCATAGATCATTGCCTCCCATAAGATGACGAATCAAAAAGAATAGGTCTAAAGAATTTAAACTAAAAATCCCCCCAAACATGTCCTGTTTGTTTTACTTAGAAGCGGAGGTTGCTCCCACTTTTGACGCAAGACCTCATGGGACATAGGAACAATATAAAAGACAGGAACAGGTACAGGTTTAAAATATGAAAAATAAAAATATATTTGGTTTAATTAGTAATAAATAAATAATAATGTAATATTCTGTTGTAATGATTAATATTTAGGCTAGGCCTATATTTATTCTCTTGGAAGTAGGCCTAAATATTTTAAAACACATAGCCTATGCCTTTTATATTGTTTGTCCATGTTTCTAGTTTAATTTACTTAATTAACACATTTAGTAAATTATGCTTTAATGGTGTCCCTTGACAGGCATGTTCCTCATCTCAATTTAGGCTAGGGAACAACCTAACAAGACTGCTACATTCAAATTTGGCAGTTATTTTGAATTTAGGACAGGGTCTGTGGTTTCCTAAGTTAGGAAATTCCTAAGTAAGGATGGTTCTGCAATGGCCAAATTTCTATCTTAAGGCATAGGATTTTTCCTCAATGTAGTTAGGTAGGAAACATACTTCAGTAATACCAGAAATCTTACATGCCATTCTAAACTGAGATAAGATAGGATTTCAGCTAGGAGTTAGCCACTTTCTATATTGAGTCCCCAGATAATCAGTGATATCACCTGTGTTAATTGCATAGGTAGAAGGAATACATGGCATGCCTTTTTCTTTCCTGGGTTTGTCCACCTCTGCTAACTTAACTCTTACTGCAAATTTACACTGCAAGCAAGCAAGAGTGAAACATAAATGTATCAATTTACACTTCCTCGTCTCCATTTTGTCCATATATGCTCCAAAAATAAAAGTAAAGCATGTATGCTTTCCTCTACTCTTCAGGCCATAACGCATGCATAAAGCACTGCTTATGTAAATTAATACAGGTGGGCCTAGTTTGTCCTGAGTTTGTTAACCCTTAGTTGGGGGGAAACTCCGGTTGTCCCATTCCATTCCAGTAGGAGACCTAACTCAAATGTTGGGTCTGTTAACACAGTAACTGACTCTGTGAACATTAAACTTTAAATTCATTAACAAATCCAGTGTTTCTCCATATCTCCTCCCCCCTACTGAGCTGTTATTGCACACGACATGAGTTGTAATTTTTCTCGTCTATCAGTCCAATGCAAGGGCCAATGAATTTGCATAGGCTACAGCCAGGGCGGATTTTAAGATACAATATATTAACCTTAATCAAACGTTATCATTTTGAAATTAAAATAGAATTTTATTCAGTTGCCAAGAAGCCTATTCCACCACTTTTTTCATCCAGGCTAAAGCTAATTGCCCATTAAAAGTAGCCTAATTTAAAATTAATCTACTGTATTAAACGCATTGCCAGGTGCAGCAACATAGTAGGTTAAAAAATATAAATGCATGAAAATAGTAGGCTAGGCTAACCTTAGTAAGCTAAAGTTTTTGGTGGCTTGTGCCATAAAAAATATTTTGTGCTGTTAAGGTCATTTTTAAGTCACTGGTCGGGAAATATAGCGCAGGGTTCAGAGGTGGGCACATCAAAAACTATTTTGTTACAAACTACAAATACTAGCTCATAAAAAGTAACAAAATAAAATACAAAATACTGATGTGAAGTAATTACACATTTGAAAATACAAAAATACCCACACAATAATCATGGTATACCAACTTTTAAAAGAAACTACAAGACATATTATTGAAAACGTATCCCCAAGAGACAAGAAAAAATATGTTCGGATTGGCTGGCAGGAGCCTATTAATTCTGTACATTGGCGCTCCTATGAAGTAGATTTGGTAAAAAAAAATTATCACCGTCTCATATCAATGTAAACGATGATTGAACTGACAACAAGCAGGCTTCGCAACAGTGGAAAGTGATAAAGTGAAATGAAATTGAAAGTAGTACAACAAATTTCACAAGTGGGCCTCTTTTTAAACTGAGCATTTCCCTTTTTGTGCTATTAATGCATGCTTGTTGCCTACATACATGGCAACATGGGGGACAAACAAAATAACATCCTGTAAGGTGTCCCAATATACGGAATTAATTAACTTGGTGGAGAAAACTCCACTGTGTTTCGCATTGGGGAGGTCTTTGCCTCCATCTCCTCCATTATTTCTGCATATCAGGCATATGTTATCCCAAATCCTCATGTCAAAGTTAAGTGGTTTTAATACTGTCCTGTAGTGAGAATGAACATCAGCTATAGGTACTCAAGATCATGGGGTCAAAGATCATGGTCATATGGGGTCCATGTCCTAATGTTCTCCCAGTAACATATCTATATCATTTTCAAATTTTAGTCTTGTAGCACTTGACACACCTGAGAATTCAAGCTTAGTTTATTTTTAATTATTATTTTCTTGTTCTAAGAGGATGATAAAACAGAAAAGACAGATCTAATGCTTTTATGTTTTCTACATGGTGACATAAGAGTGACACACACAAACAAAAAAATGTGGGTGTCCTTGCAAAGGGGTGATAAAGTTGACTTTTCTTTTCATTTTTTCCAACTTCAGACATGTCCAGAGGGGATTGTAAAAGAGAAAAGTCGGATCTAACACTTTTAAGTTGGTCACAATGTGGCATACTACTGCAAGAATGAATGGGTTTACATTTCATGCTGTTGTTCCAAAAGGGTAATAAAATTGGCATTTTTATTGGCAAATCGTTATTTAGGTCAACTTGGTAGCTGAATATAGTGAATTGCCTAAGGGATATCACCGGGCACCCTCCCTATTCTGATTGAGTAACCCCTAGGCAACAAGAAACAGCAAAGAAACAAACTTTAACCGACAAAACCAAGTTAACCAAGATTCTGGCCTTAGGCTCCCGGACTATGATAAGCATAGCCTATTGTCATGTTATAGGTAGTATATTTAACTGAGTGATGAAAATGTTGTTTATTTGCTTATTACGCTAAAGTAATTAAATACGTATTTCAAATACATCTGGCAGGGTTAGACAAGTCAAATTTAAGACCTTTTTAAGACATTTTAAAACCATAAAGATTGACCTGCATGACACATTACCAAAAAAAATATTCAAATAAAAGAAGCATTAACTAAATCCTAACAAAAAGTCCTGTGTTCTTGAGAAACTTAAATACAGATCTCCAGGCAGACGGCATAGAGAAGGAGAGTAAACCCTCAAGAGAGAACCTGGCCTGCCCCAGTTCTCTAACCTCTTCTAGTAATATACCTCTTTCTATGCTGTACGCTGGGCAAACTAATAAAACATGTTGAACTGTCTCTATTTCCCTGCAGTTATCACAATGGCCCGTGGCATGCTTGCCAATAACATGAAGATGATGGTTCAGCCTAGTGTGGCCTATCCTAAGCCTTGTTATTATTTGCTCTTCTTTTCGGCTCCAGCTGCACTGTCTTCTGGTGGGCACCTGTTTTTGTATAGTGCGAAGGAAGCTACCCTTACTCTCCCTGTCCCACTGCCCCTGCCATTCGCTTATCATTTTAGTTACTATGATATGCTTCACTTCTGCTTTACTGAGTGGAATGTTAATCTGAATCTCAGAATTTAAAGCATCTTTAGCAAGCTGGTTTACAACCTCATTCCCTTCAATACCTGAATGAGATGGAACCCATACAAAATTAACTAAAATATCTTGCTGATGCAGTCTAAAAAGACTTTGAAGAACATCATACAGTAGGTCAGGCCTGCACACTGACTTGCCGTGCAGAATACTAGTCAATGCTGACAATGAATCAGAGCAAATAACATTACACCGGGTCTTAACCTCTTCAATCCATTCTAGTGCAAGGCAGATTGCAAATAGCTCTACTGAATAAACTGCAAGGTGGTCAGAGTGTCTCTTCTGAATTTCTTTCTTATACTTTGGGATAAACACTGCAGCTGCAGTCTTCCCTGTAGCAGGGTCTTTAGAACCATCTGTAAAAATTTGAACCCCATCAGAATATTTGGTGCGTATATGCACATTAGTGAGATGTTTCACATCCCTTTCCTCCTCAACCTCATCACGCATTTTGACTAAAACGATATCCACTGTAGGCATAACAAAAAACCAGGGAGGGATAGGTGGCAGTGGAACCACAGAACTATGAGACAACTTAGTTAGTCCAAGTTTTCCAGCTTGGCTATTCCCAATCCACCCAAAACTATTAAAGTTTGCTTTGCCGTGTTCCCAACACTGAGTCAGAATATGCTTAGTAGGGTGATCCTCTTTATGGCCTTGCAAATTCGTCCAGAACACCATGGCCAACTGCTGACACCTCAAAACCAAGGGCATTTCCCCTGATTCTACCTGGAGAGCGGGGACTGATGAGGTCCTATATGCGCCACTGCACACGCGTAAGGCCTGTGCTTGAATTACATCAAGTTTCATCAAATGTGTCTTTGCCACTGACCTATACGCAATGCACGCATAATCCAAAGTAGATCTGATAAGTGCAATATATACATGTTTTAACGACATCATCGTGGCACCCCAGTCGCTCCCCACTAGGCACCTGAGTATATTTACTGCCTTTTGTACACTTAACAACAACAACTCTCTGAATATGGTCTCTGAAAGTCAGCTTACAGTCCATCCAAACCCCTAAGAACCTCACTACCTCAACTTGTTTGAGTGGCTGTCCATACAGAGTAATATGTACAGGGGGAACAATTCTTCTTTTGGTAAAGCAAATAACCTGTGTCTTTTCCACTGAGAAACGGAAGCCCCACTTAATGCCCCAATTCTCTACAATACTAACTGCTGCCTGGAGTTTCTGACTAATATGAAGTGAATTTCGCCCCCTGGTCCACAGTGCTCCATCATCTGCATACAAAGATCTTCCAATATTAACGTCTATGTCTGAGAAAATGTCATTAATCATGATACTGAACAGCAGAGGGCTGCATACACTGCCCTGAGGGACACCATTATCCACATGATAAATATTAGAATTTGATTGTCCACCCTGCACCTCAATGGTTCTGTTTAACAGAAAGTCCATGACCCAATTAGTCTGCCACTTATTCCCACTGCTTTTAACTTAATAAGGAGCCCCTCACGCCATAGCATATCATATGCTTTTTCTATGTCAAAGAAAACAGCATTAACCTGCTCTTTATTTGCTTGGGCTTTCCTTATAGTGTCTTCCAGACACAGCACAGGGTCCATAGTCATCCTTCCCCTATGGAACCCACTCTGACATGAGCTGATTAAGCCTCTCTTTTCAACAATGTAAGTTACCCTATCTGTGACCATTCGCTCCATTATCTTACATAGATTAGAGGTTAAAGCAATAGGCCTGTAGCTAGACGCCTCACTCTTTTCTTTACCTGGTTTCAGAATTGGTACCACAACAGAATGCTTCCAAGCAGATGGAATATTCCCTGTCTCCCATATCATATTGAAAAGTTGCAGAAGTACCATTTGCACTTGAGGACATAGTTTCTCCACCATTATGTAACAAATTTCATCCTTACCTGGAGATGTAGACCTAACTCCTCTCAGCGCCCGCTTTAACTCAAACATAGAAAAATGGCACATCAAAAGAATTATCTACATCAAGCTTCTTCTCTAAAACATTGGGATGCACCCTTACCATTTCTTCTCTAGCCTCTCTGGCCTCAGGAGACACATTATTCACACTGTGAATTCTAACAAATACTTTTGCCAGCGCTTCTGCATTATCTTTATCTGTTCTCATAATTTCCTCATTAAACTGGATAGCCGGTAAAGAAAACTCCCTCCTAATTCCTCCCATTCTCCTCATCATCCCCCACACATCATTGATTGAGGTATCTCTTCCAATAGTCACAAAAACGTCCCCCCCGCTCTCTCTCTGCCTTCCTTATAACCCTCCTGACCATAGCTTGAGCTCTTTTATACTCAACCAGGTCAGCAAAAGAGAAAGTTGATTTGACCTTTTTAAAAGCATTATTTCTTACCTGTATTGCTTCCCTACACTTATCTGTCCACCAAGGTACCATTTTACACTGGCCACAACTTGTTGTTTTCCCGAGGAAATGAAAGGCCGAGGGGTGCAATATCTCCTAAATATCACCAGTAATCCTGCTGTTAACATCATTGACATTTTCATACTGTTCTACATTAAAACTCATCAGTCTAGCACTACAATTCATACTAAAGTCATCCCATTTAGCTTTTTTAAAGTCCCATCTAGGGAAGGTTACATCTTCAATGTGGACTGTCCCCACTCCAATTTCACACAGTATAGGGTAATGATCACTACCAATACAATCATCCTGTATGACATTCCATTTAGAACATCTAGCAAACTGCGCAGAGACCAAGGTAAGATCTTTAAATGTCTCCTGGCCACTTGAAATGTCAATTCTTGTACCCCTCCCATCGTTAAGGCAAATAAGGTCTCTTTCCTCTAGCACTTCCTCCACTACCTTACCATTACTATTGCTTTCTGTACTCCCCCACAGTGTGCTATACGCATTAAAGTCTCCACACCAAATCATCTTATGGGACACATCACCCAGGAACTCATCAAGAACATCTTTGTTTAATGCTTCACAAGGGTTGTAATAGTTAACCACCAGAAAGTTGGAATTACCTATTCATACCTCAATGATTATCCCCTCCACCTCTCTACTTACCTTAATAGTTCTGTAGCCCAGTCCCTGCATGACAAATACAGCCACCCCTCCACCAGGGTCCTTCTCCCTATCCCTGCGCACCTATACCCTTGCAGCACAAGTCCAAATGAGGCCTAAGCCACGTCTCTTGCACACATATTACATTAGGCCTGGCATCCAAATCTTCCACAAACTTCTTAAATTCCTGCCCATTAGAGCAGAGACTTCTAGCATTCCACTGTAAGATGCTGAAAACCATTAAGAACTTCCACATGGTACTGGCTGTGATGCTGATTGAACACCTTGTTGAATATTTAAAATTCTGCTTTTCTTCAAATGAAACTTCCACCCCTACAGAAAAATGCCTTCGTGCAGCCTTAACGATGATTTTAATCTTCTCACTTTTCTTTTCTGTCAATGCTGTACAATTTATGACTTCAGCAAGAAATGCCAAGAATTTCACGCTATCCACTTGTATCATTTCCTTACCTGTGGGCCTAGAGGTTTCCTTGCTACGCTGATATGAAACGTTATGACTTTGCCCCTGGGGTCCTGTTTCAGCTTTTCTTTTCCCATCCACTTTCTGAATAGCCTCTGCATAAGTAAGTTTCTCCTCTACCTTTACTCTTTGTAGGCCTACCTCAGCCGCTCTTTTGTGTGCTTGGCACCCCTTGTATGCAGCGCTATGTGATCCTCCGCAATTGCAGCATTTGACGCGAACGCCTTCCTGACATTGACCGTACTCATGATCTTCTCCTCCGCATTTGCCACATCGCTTTTTCCCCCTACAAATGGCTGCCACGTGACCAAACTTCTGGCATTTAAAATATCGCAGTGGCGGTGGGATGTATGGACGAACTTGAAAGCTCATATACCCAACTCTAATCCTAATTGGCAGTAGCCTACCTTCTCATCAAAAAACAACAGAATGGAAAGACCGTCCTTTTTAACTTGTTCTCGGGTGTACATCAGCCTTCTACATTTGACCACATTTGCTCCTGACACATTTCTCAAAATGTCCTCGCACGACAAGTCTGTGGACACTCCTGTTACCACTCCAAGCAGTAGTTTTTTACGCTCCCATTCAATACATCTAATTTTCTTTCCTTCCATCTCATTCATCCCAAGTAACTTATCCCGCTGTGTAATGTTGGAACACTCAATGAGTAAGCTACCATCCCTTAATGGTGTAACCCTTACTGTCCCTACAGCTTCATGAAGTGTTTTAGTTATTTTCAGGGTTGATAGAACTAGGGGAATCGAACTGTACTTTTACCTTCAAGTCGATTTGCCTTGCCACTCGCTTTATCTGACTTTGTGAACATCATCATGACCTCGTTTGTCGTCTTTCTTCTTTCCATTCGTTTTTACCTGCCGTTCCTGTTTTGAATTTCCCTCGTCTACTGCTTCCATCTCTACCATAGAATCTACATCACTTCCAAGAAAACTACCATCACTTCCCTCCGTCTCCACTCCATTACCCTCATCCAAGAGCTCGCCATTTGCGCCACTACTCTCTCCCTTTTCCCAAGGAGACCGACTCCGCTCCCGATGGTCTGTGCTGCGACGAAACATCCCACCGTTTCACCCTATAGATAACTCCTACCGTTAATGCATTACAATTTTAAAGTTTATTTTAAATGTTAGATTTGTTAAGACCCCGCAGGGAATCTGGACAAGGAGTTTGTTCAACCTCGTTTTTGGAATACCCCCTGGTGCTCACAAGCACTCTATAATCTTTGATCTTGTAGAGTAGCCTACACAGGCACAACCAGACATCCAATGGCTGAACAGAGGCAGCAAACATCAATAACAGCATGCACTGGCTGAAAATGAGGGAAGACTAATTAGCCTCTTGAATGGAAGGGTGTGCCCTTTAATTAGGAGTAGGCTAGGTGTGATTGGGTACATTCAGATGCAGGCAGCAGCTTACATGAATGGCTTAAAGCAATACATGCTGGACTTAACCATGCATTGCTTTAAGGCAGTGCTGTAAGCGCAAACCTAAGGATGAATGCTCCTAATATCATCAACACTCTGGTGAAGCAGGACAATGTGTTACACCTGTGATAGGCTAGTTGTTGGAGTAAGCGTCACATTAAAAGGTGAGAAGCATCTAAGTACAAATACTTTATTGTGCTACTTAAACAGCAGTTTCAGGTATCGTATCACAGGAGTATTTTTTCCAGCAACTTTTTACTTTCACTCCCTGACATTTTTAACAGACATCTGTAGGCTACTTTCTACGCTACATGTTCAAAACATGTTTGTTACTTTCCTTTTAAAGCATTTGAGGGAATTATTAGTTGTAGTTATCAGTTATTTTCATTTTGCTTCGTTGTAGCCTACTTTCCAGACATAAAGACTGATATCAGCCATTGCGCAGGGCCATCACTCAAAGGGACTAGGGGTGCCAAAACAATGGTTAGGCTATTATACAATGGAAAACATTGCTTTAATTTATCTTTTACATCACACTTGACCACAATAACCTATTATTACATGGACAGGAATGTGTAGGCTATCCTTACCTACAGAGGCCTTTAACAGACCGGCGTCACGCAATCCAGCATAATATTCTTTGGTCACCACTAGTCTGAGATTTACGGCTCCTATTGACTCCCATTCATCCCAAAAACGTGCTCAAACTAACGGCAGTGAAAGCAACCATGTCACTTTAATAATAAATTACATTTTTGTACTTTATACAAAACCCTATAGCAAGAATAACATAAATCTGCTGGAGCAATGTGGAGAAATGTTGTGAAAATGTCAGTTCCTAAAACAAGATTTTCGAGTGTGCAATTTACATGGCCACCAGATAGAGCCATTTCACTGCACTTCGGGCCTTTGTTAGTGCAGTAGGCTACAATGGCGGCATCTGGTGGCCATGAAATATTTATTGTCCAAATGACTTACTGTCTTTTTGCAGCTTCAGTGGCATTGCCCACATATCCATGAACATTTCAAATCCTAAAAATAACAATTGTTTTGTGAAAAGTATCTAAGTATCTCAGAAGGTTTGAATAATAAAAAAGTGCCTGATCAAACTGCAGCTACGGATGAGATAATACTACATTCACTGATATGACAATATACAGTATGGAATTATTTCACTTTGTTTTGTCAGTCATCTCATTTGAATTTCAGCCACTGTTGTCTGCTTCTCGTTTCTCTTCACATTAACCACCGCTTGCTGATGTTTGTGTCCTTGTAAATATTAATTTATGGTGGATTTCCAGTGTTTAAGTATTTTCTTGCAGGAAGTGCAAAACAATTTTTCTTCACTTTCATAAAGCACCATAGCCTGATGTCATACTCAATTCTAGTCAGAATTTGAAGCCTGATACTGCTCCATTGGGACACGATTATTAAGGGGCTTGTTTCAACCAATAGGCTAGCTACAGGGGGGAAATACCTCTGCACTCAATTGGATAGACCAACTAATCAGAGTAACAAAATGACTTACGGTGAGCTTTAAGAACACCCGAACCATTCTTCTTCTCCACAAATGCTTGTGCCTAATATTTTTCTGGTCGTTTTTAAAGTTATTGCGCTGTCAATATCTTATACAACACCCGATGATTTTGATTTGATTTGATTTGCCGACTCTGGTACAGGCAAGCGCGCCGGAAGCACCGGTGCCCACTTTTCGGGGTAAAAAAAAAAAGGCAGTTGTTGACCACAACACCGACACGGCATCGCGCAGTGGTTCCCAAATGGGGGTACGTGAAGGCACTCCAGGGGATACGTGAGATGTTAACCCTTTCGAAGCCGATTGACGCAAAGTGCGTCAAAAAACACGCTTTCTTCTGTTACATTGCTCCGCAACTGTTCATAGCAGCGAGAAGCCTTTATTGCGTGACAGCAGAAGTGGGGCTTTCCAACGAGATAACGCACTTGTCTGTACGTTAAAGTATGAAGATTAAAAAAATCATGAAATTAAATCAAATTGCATCATATTTTCAGTCTCTGCGTTCACCTGCGCACCCATTACTCTCGTTTGAATTACAGAGCTATCATTTGATACCAAGTACATTCTTCTGGGTTATAAAACAGACGAAGTGACGGCAAAATAATAACTTAATATAGCTCGACTTACCTCACGTTTTTCTCTGTTTTTGTGGCAAAGCATGCTTATAATCCAACGCTATTGTGTGTTTCTCTATGGCAAAGAATGTTCATAATCCGGTTTTGAGATCCTAGCAAATTCCTGCATGGCATTCAATTCAAGGCTCACATTGCATCCCAATTTGTTCGACAAAGAAACACCTTTTTTCCCTTTACTTTGTTCATGGCAATGCAGTAAAAAGTTGTAGAGAATCATGAGTGCAGACAGGCACACACAGGCTTACACGTAAACTCGAGTCAGGTCAGATCAGTTCGTGTTACAGATACGGAGCGCAGAAAGGTCATTTTTAATCATTAATTAATGTATAACATGATTACAGTCAAACACAAAGGGAACAGGCACAGTTGGGTAACTAATTCTAGTGTCGTTTTCTTACGGGGATAAACAGTGACAGGTTACCGGGGGACCTTTTAGGATAACCTTCAAAATGTAAGTAGGTTACGTGCAGATCTTTTCATCACAGTCATTGACAAGGCTTGACTGCGTGCACGGGACAGAAAATGGAGATTGTGATCATTATTATTGTAGGCTATAGACTACCTCCTTTATTCCTTGAATGGAAATTCAGGTTATGCTGGTGTGTCTGTGTCTGTCAATATCAGGCGCAGTTTATTTTAGCAGATTATTCATTTAGAACTTGTAGCCTAGACTAAATCACTCTGAGCGTAAAAACACGCTATACTTGCAGTCCAATCCGCTTGAATGAAACCACCCGAAATCACTACACAGCACCTAACATAATGACAATTTTTGTTAGTCTAATAATAATTTTTAAAAAAGTCTATCTTATATCGTAATATCCCACGTGAAAACGTGCGTGAATAGTTGGCCTCTGGAATTGTCAAAATTGTTTTGGGAAACCCAGCCCGAAACCAGCTTTTTTTTTGCACCCCCACTTTCAAACTCGTTCCGGCGCCGCTGGGCACAGGGATAGCTGCTCCACAAATCCATACCAAAGTCGGGACCACTGACTCATCTCTGTGTAAGCTACTCCTCAACGCAGCTGACGTTGGTGGTAGGCTATTGAGCGAACCTTCTCGAAACGCGCATAAAAAGAGTTAAACTCATCAGTCAGAAAAGAGTCAGTGAGAGGCGTACCAGAAGTGATGGATTTGCTGTCGAAGTCGCTGATGGTCTTTAATCCCTGCCATAAGCGTCGGGGGTCATCCAGTTGGATGTGAGACTCGATCTCTGTATCGCAGTTTGGCAGCCACTTCTCGACGGAGAGCATAGCACGCCACTTCATAGTCACCCATATCCCCTGACTTGAACCCCGCGTTATATGCAGCCGTGCGTGTATTCACCGCAGTCCGGGTCGATTTATCTACCCAAGGTTTCTGGTTAGAAAAGGTCTTTATTTGACAATGTGTTGCTTCCTCAGCCAGCATGGGCTACTTATGAAACTCGTTGTTTCCGCGAACTCACTGACATCAGCAGAGCTCTCCCAGAACATGTTCCAGTCAACTGCGTGTAGCTCATCCTGAAGCGCAGCTAGTGATGTGTCTGACCAGCGCTTCACCACCCGACACTTCAGGGGTTCTTGTATGAGCCTTTGTTTATATTCCGGTAGAAGGAATATAACGGCATGGTCCGAGAGCTCTGTTCTAGAATCTTTGGTCCGAACATGGCAACAAATTATGATTCCTTTTATGAGTAGGCTAGCCTACATGACAAAAAACTAGGCTTGTGCTCTTTTCCTGAGTCTATTCCCAACTCCAGCGGGTTTTCCTGTTTTTTCTTCCGTCGCCCTGGAGGTGCATTCGGACCTGCATTCACTTTACCATGAACCCCTACGGCTTCGCGAAGTATTTAAGGTGGCCATGAATCAGTTGGTAAAAGTTCACCAAATAGGTGAATATAATGACAGCCGATGACCAAAAGTGTTCTACTGTCATAGCCTACTGTAGCCTACGTTATCAATGCAGTAGATAATTGTTAAAATCATAGGGCCTACTTGAATTTGTCCACAGTGTTAAAAATAACTAACTGTATAATTTCATTAGGCTAATTATGAGTTGTAGCCTATTAATTATACTTGGCTACATATGTTCATTGTGCATTAGGCCTACCAGTTTTATATAGATATAAAAATGCTAAATTTTTACAGGTTATCACATTTATATAGGCCTATATATAATGTATGTATATGTATGAAGGTGTATGAGTTTGGTTCCAAAACATATCTCATATCTCCACTATATCTCTTTTAAAAACATTAATAAGTCATGTTGTTTAAAGGTGCCATGTGTTAAGAATTGAGGTAAAAATATCCAAAAAATGAGCTAGATGCATCAAAAGAATGAGAAAAAATAAGGGTGATGTCATTAAAAAAAATGACAAGGTATAGTGCTGCAGAGATATCAACCTGAATTGGCATGCTAAATTACTAGCCACAGCCCGACAGGTGTGATAATACCAGTTTCGGCCATGGGAGGCAGTATGCGGGCAACATAACCACCAGCCAAACTGCAATACACGTTTCTCGGTTGTTACTCTAGGGTAGACCAAGTCACTTTCTGGAGGTATACTGCCCCCATCTTTTATGGAATGTGGAGTATGAATTGATTTTTTTTGCGGACATTACACATGGCACCTTTAATTGTGTATTTCAGGTATCATTAAAATTGCAGTTGTTTTGTTGAGTAAAGATAAATGAAATAACAATACCCAAGTACAGTTCTACTGAAATTACTTGGAAAGCACTCCTGGTAAAGTTGAGTAAAAATGTTAGTTCATAATGGAACTTGTTAAAAAGGTAAGCCCTGATGAAGGCCTAGATGTAGGCCAAAACATGTTGGCATTGTTTTAGTTCCACTATGAACTAGCATTTTTATTAAAGCGGTTTTATTCCTAAGAAGAGTGCCTTGGTGTCCCACCTGTTTTTTGAGAATTTCGTTTTTTGCCAAAGAGCACCTTCTATTTACAAATATATTTTTTACACCATCTTGAATGCCGTCACGATTACAACAAAAAATGGCTTGACATAATTCACTTTATACAGTATCTAATGAATCTAAATATATGAAAATCCACTTTTTGAACTAAATTAGGGAGTAAAAATAACTTTTCCAAAATATTCTACTTTTTTGAGACCCACAGTCTGTTGCGGTTGAAAGAAGGAACTCCTAAAGCGCCTGTTTGAGGGCAGTAGAAGTAGGGCGGTAGTGTTATTGTTTAATGTAGGCTAAATTGCTTTGGCCAACTTGTTCGTTCCCCTCTGCATGGAGTTGTCCTCCATCTTAGGCTACCAACAGCTCAGTTGCATGGTCAGTCATCATATTTTAAGGGTTCTAAAAGATGACCACATATTACACTGAATCCTTTTCGTTGAAAAATGAAGTCATCATGCAGCCACTTTGTCAGCAGCATGAACACTGACAGTGATGGTTCATTTCTGATGTCAGATTATTATTTGCACTAGACTCTTCTCACTTATACTTTTACTCTTATACTTATACTTTACTCATATGAAGTAGTATTAATCAATATGAGAACCCCGTCCCCCTTGGCCAGTTGCACCCTGCTTACAACAATGAGGGTCCATCAATGACATTGCATACAGTAGGCATATTGCTATTTGCAAGAGACACATTTGTAAGACACCCTGATCCCCAAAGGGATGCAGGGTGTAGCCTATGTTTTCTTTACCCCCTCACTCCTTATTCTCCTTGTCCCTGCTATATACCGCCGGCTCTCTGTCCCTCTCCTCTGTATGGCTGTCCCCTCAGTGTTCTTTATCATGGGGCTGATGTATATTAGGATTCTTTGTCATAAATGCATCTAATGGATTTTGTTTAAGTTGTTTTGATATGTCTGCTCTGCTCTTGACATTGATTATCACAATAATCTCATTAATACAGCACTTCTGTATATTCACTTCCTCGAAACCCCAAGACTAGTAACCACAGGGTATGCACATACACAGCAAAAGAGGACCAATAGCCTAGGCAGTTACGGTGTGTTTCCATTGCAGAGATTTCTTTTTTTTTTTTTTTTTTTTTTTTTAACTCCAATGAGAGCCACCGAAAACCAATCAGTTCAGTGTGTTTGTGTTTGGACCATGAGAGAGATGCAAAAAAAGTCTGGCCATCACAGAAACCGGGCAAATAGATCACTGAAGATGCCAGTTTAAACACTCAAACTGAGGACAACCACTAGCATTTTTAGATGTTAAATTTCATTGAAAGCCTAGCAAGGCAGCTAGGATATATCTAATGTTAGCACGAAAACCATGAAGGTCGTGACCTTATTGTTTTTATGAGTCAATGAAGACCCCTGTTTACTTTATTTAGAAGTCAAACCTTTGAGCTGATAGCCTAACTAGCTCGCTTGTCTCCGCTGCCAGCCATTACAGCTAAACTGCCTGCTGTTTCTACGTCCACGCCCATGAGGTGAGATTTGGTAGGGTGAAATTTGCACTGTGTTTTGCTGTGTGACAGATACCACATAGGAGAACACTTAAACAACTTAATTACAATACACATTCTGTCTGTAATGCGATGCTGCTGCTGCCATTCTCGTCTTTACACATGTATGTTTCCCATTAATAATGATAAATATGTCTCTTGTAGGCTACAACATGAGTTTGTTTAGAAAAAAAAGTTATTTCTACTGCTTGGGAGAGAGTACATCGCCTTAGATCTTGGGGGGAGAGAGAGCTGTAGAAAAGTAGCCTACTGTCCTCACCTCATAATTTGATTACAGCCAAGACAATGTTGGGTTTCTGCCACAAGTATACATACAGCATATTTTGTTCCACTTTGATAACATACAATATTTCTTATGACACAGCCTAGCCTCTTTAGACTTTCAAATGTCAGTAAAAGGTATCAGTTATGCAATGTCGATGGTATTAGTATTCATGTCAAAATAACAATTAAAACATATTTTCTCTGTCTTCTGAAAACTTGCTTGCCTCTTGCGTGAAAAATAGGTGCCTTAAGCCATGCCTGCAGTGCACAGGCTCTAACCTGCTAACATGGACACCGAAATGAAAACAGACAGATAACATTAGCTGCCATGCACATGCCACGCATCCGATATGAATCGGGCGTGAGACATTAAAAAATATTAGGCCTACGGTCCTCATTACGGGTGTCTGAAATTATATTACATTCTTCCTGGCATGATGTCTGACTTTTTTTACCTCTTTGGGGATCTGCACCTTTTTTGGTTGTAAAGACAGTAAGGGAAAAGAGTATTTTTGTTATTTCTGTAATTATTGGAGAATGCCACCCTTAAACTTTACCTCATCAAAAAATTACGTTGTTACCAAGCTGTTCCTCTACCCTCCCTGAAAATGTATCTGGTGAAAATACAAAGTCTCGATTAGGATCACACAAGAATGTGATGCAGTGGTGCATGCTGCTGACATAAACAAAAGTCTGGTCTTGAGTCCATCCAAGCAGCAATGCATTCACAGCTGTGTCCATGGAAACTAATGAAATGATGACCAGTCTTCTGTCTTCCCCTGAGCTCAGTCTGCATTCTTAACGTTAGACAAATTGGTTTCTCATGGTAATGTGGAAAAAACTTTTGGCTCAGAGTAACCAAATTTATCCAGGACAGAACACCCTATTGTTATAAGAATAACACTATATCGTTTTTCTGTCTGTTTTGGAGTTCATGTCTTCTAGCCGTTGTCACAGCAAGATAATTGCAATCTTGACACCTAACAGAAAGTGTGTCCTGTCATAGCAAGCAGTAACCAGTTCCACTTACACATTCAAATGAATGAGGTTTAATTTAGTATTAGTATCCTTGTTTAAATGGTTGTAGTAAAGTCATTTTTTAAAATGACATTTAAATACAAGATATCCAACGGAAGAGGATTTTTCAGGAAAGGCTCTAACAGCCTTGGGGGGGCGGGGGCTTATGCCTTTAGTTATACAGGACAGTTGAGAGAGTGATGGGAAGCGAGAGATGAGGTGGGATCGGAATATGATCCGGGCAGGACTCGACCCCGGGTCCCCGTGGGCACATCGACCCGAATATGGTCACCAATTGCGCCACAGTGTTGCAGTTATTCATCCCATCTTTTATTTTGTTATATCATTTATATATCATATAATTTCAAAAGCAATGGGAAAACTGAAACCTTTCCTGAACTCAAATGAGATACTATAACCCTTTTAGTCAGGCTTCAAAGCCCAAAGTTTTTCAAAGCCATAGCACTGAAACAACTTTGTTAAAGGTTAGTTGACAAAGAATTTGTTACTCACATTATATTTAGGTGATAAGGCTATCCTGATTTTATTAAATCTTAGCGGTGCCTTTGATACTGTGGATCACAGCATACTTTTGGTTCACCTTGAACAATGGGTTGGCATTTAAGGTACAGCCCTACATTGGTACAGCTCTTATATTAAGAATAGGACATTTCCAGTGGCTCAGTTTTCCTCCTCTGTTTGTATGCTCCTGTAACAGAGGTCGGTTCAACCGCCGCTCACGGCCTTCGAACCCGCCACCTAAACACACACCGGCATGGGAGTCGAACGCTCTAACCACTGAGCTAAAAGGCCAGGCTTCCAACTCAGCAGTTAGAAGGGTTCTTAAAGTTAGGGGTGTGAGGATTTACACACGCAACTAGCATGCTAGCTCAGTTCGCCTCCATTACACTCCCACTTTGGTGATTTTATCAGAAAATATAGCAGCTCCTTCCATTTCCATGCTGATGACTCTCAGCTGTATCTCCCACTAAAATAGGGACTCCCTACAGCCTCCTCTGGAATGTCTTGAGGATATCAAAGGCTGATGGGCAAATAATTTCTTCTGGATAAACAGCGACAAAACGGAAGTTATCATTTTTGTCTCCCTCAAATCTAGAAGCGCTGTTGTTGACAAGCTAGGTCACCTCACCAAATAAGTTAAGTCTTGAATACTTAAAACCAGGATGTTATTCTTGTCTCAGAGCTTTGTCTTGACAAAATAATCAGTTTGTTTTAAAATGGCTATAATCAGTTATGACTTATTGCTAAATTAAAATATTTTCTGTTTTATCATCTGGAAAAAGTCATCCACACCATTATTACATCACATCTGGATTATTATAATTATCTGTAAAACTTCTGACTGGTACTAGGATGCGGAGGAGCATATCACTCCAGTCATGGCCTCTCTGCATTGGCTCCCTGTTCATTTTAGAGTTCATTTCAAGATTTCACTGTTTGACTTTCACTCCATGAGGGGTCCCCGGGCCCACAAAAGTTTGAGAACCCCTGGTATAAACAATTGAGGAATGGACACATATTCAGACGTTATGGCCACCAAAGGTTGGGAGTCACAACTTTCTTTCGCCTCTTCGTACCATGCTAGTAAACACGGTTTCTGTAAAATGAACTGAACGATTGAATTGTGGAGAATCTAACTGATCTAATGGTGTATACAGCATGTCCATATTGGGGCATGTCACTTTAAAGTTTGTCAAAAGCATGAGTAATCTGGCTATGACGACATCTCTATCTCTGCCCTTGACAGTTGAATTGAATGAATAGTTTTCATGCCTCTCTGGTCCCCCTCCCTTTGTCATACTGGTAGAAACGGATGTGACCACTCTAGAGGCCTTGAGTCTATTCGATCTGGAAAACCAGTGAAACCTGTTTTACTGGAATGCAGTGAAACCGACTGGGGCACTTTGAGAGTGTGGGTGGGTATGGCTCACCCAGAGACTGCTGGTTCCCTGCAGTTTTAAGGTAAAGATATCCATTCTCCATGTTGAAACCAAAGAGAGAAACTGTGAGACTCCTTGGTCTTTGTGGCATCACATTGCGGTGGTTGTATGTTTTATACCAACTGAATATTATCTGTGCCCAACCAAACAAAGAACCTTTTCATTGTTTAATTCCAATTATGGACAAGTAGGCGTAAAAGAGCAGCCCTTACAACCACTCTAGCAGCCAGTGTCCAACCAGATCAACAAACAACATCCAATCACAACAGTGGGGTGGGTGGGTCCAGAAACACTAAAATCAGGGTGTGCCCCAGAAACTAAATGGGTGTTGGCTCCAATCTGTGTTCATCCGCTTCTCTTAAATCAAGGTGGTAGCGTGTCCCTCCCTTGTCTGTCGTAACACAACTTAGCCTTTCAGTGTTACACCTATTTCTGAACCACACAGTACACATTTTTGAGGAGCAAGATTGCAAGGATTTACACACTCATTCATTTGTTTTTACAGCCACAATTTCCTCTGTCTTCATGTGAGTTGGGGTGAGTGGCAAAGTGGAACTCTGTTCAGGTACCTGTGGAAAAGGTTGGGAACATAGTAAGAGATCTAACAGGTGAGTTTTCAGCAAGAACAGTACCTAACATTGGTCACTTATCTTTTACGCTCCCCATTTCACATTTAAACCGTTGTTTTTTCTTAGCATGTCTTAAATTGATCTTCTTTCAGTGTTTCGGGAAAGGCTTTATTTAATACATTGACCTCTATACTGTACATTAATTGTGTCCAGATTTCTAATCTTCATTCCACTAGTTGAACCTGTTTTGCTGTCACAATGTTAAATGTTGCTTATTACACGGCTCTTCACAATGCAAGTAGAACGCTCCATTGACTTAATGGGATTTCCCAAAGTTCAAGCGGTCATTATTTTCAACTAGAGGACCTCTGAAAAAAATAATGACCGCTGTCAATGGCAACGGAGTTTGTGCTTCTAATTCAGGTCTTTCATATCACTCCGCAACTACTGGAAATTCATTCAAAAGTGAAAAGCAGACGGTTGATCAGCTGTGTCCTAAAGAATGTTTGATTTGAACATGTTTGATGAGAATGTTTGATTTGATTTGAAGTTCAGCGTGTGTTGTTGCAAACTATTTGTTTCTCAGCAAAAGCCACAATGAACGGTGACAAATAGGCTATAGCCTAGGCAATGTAGGCTAAAGAGTCATATCGTGGGGAGTTTATTGTTTCGTTTTGGCAAATAGCCATGTAATAAGCATGATAATGTATAGAACGCCGGTCATTATTGGGGAAATGAGTCCCTTCAGGCGACCGGTTTGCCCTGTCGGGACTTATTTTCCCAATAATGACAGATGTTCTATACATTATCCCTTACCTAATGTTTATGCAAGATTTATAGACCAGCCTTGGAAAAGATGTTCTTAATTATGAATTAAAATTCACAATTTTAATGCATTAACATAGAAATACTCCAATTGGCTGTCCAATTTTGAAATCCTCTGACTCTTTATAGCTAAGGTTCACATTGGTCATCTAAGGATGTATGTTTTTCACTCCTCCTTCGGTCAAACCTGCCAGTAAAGGTGGTTCCAGGCACAATGTTTCCCTTGTAGACATACGACTTTCATTTGTAAAATTGAAGTTATTAGGGAAATGTTTTTTTCCTTAGTGTGAGGAAGTATTATGCATACATTTTCATCTAGAACCAAATACTTTTTAATAAAGCGAAATGTTTAAGTTATGATTCTCACACTTGAGAAGTCTTTCAGTTTCATGCTAGCCCATTCTAGTATGATCATCCCTTATCACCTGAACATTCTGTGGTTCAACATTGTCATCATGATAATCTGAGTAGAAGCATATTCTACATACCTTTTCATCTGTTTTCTCGGGTTGTGTTGAATCCATGCTCTTACTCCTTCTTGAAGACTGTGCTCAACCAGTTTTTCCTATGAATGCATCTGGAATTGCCCATTTTCAAACATCATTTTCAACCATATTTAAATTTTTCCAGATATCCATCCAAAAACAAAAGATGATCCAAGAGGTGATGGCAAATATCTTGCAGTTCAATGATTATCTGCTCAAAAGAACAGGTAAGGGACCCATTATTCTTCTAACATGTTATGTTATTGTGCTTGGTTGTGTTCTTGTCAGTCTTCAGAAGGGAATTCTTGCTATTTGATATTTTGATGCTAAAGATATACTACTTAATGCCCAGATCATCGTGTCCGAGACTATCCTTTGATGCAGAGCCCCATCCAGATGACCCTTATCTTATTGGGTTACATATTCTTTGTTCTCTACGCCGGGCCACGCTTTATGGCAAACCGTAAGCCTCTTCATCTCAAGACAGCCATGATTGTATATAACTTCGGCATGGTGGCTTTCAATGCCTATATTGTATATGAGGTGAGTGGCTGAGTGGTGATGTTTTCACAGAAAAACAGGAACATTTAATTTTTTGTATTTGGAGATTTGCATTTTGAAATTGTATTGATTGACGTCACATGCTTCTTTCTATCTAATAGTTTTTGATGTCTGGCTGGGGAACTACATTTACCTGGAGATGCGACATTTGTGACTTATCCAGCAGTCCTCAAGCCCTTAGAGTAAGTATAAGGTCATCTGCCCTCAAGCTAATTGATAAGTCATCCACACTGATTTAAAACCAAAGTCCTTTTAGGTAAGTCCCTCCACTCGGCGGCCTTATTACATTTTGCTTTTTGGGCACTTATCGGGCATCAGAAATGCGCAACCCCATCCTTTTTTTTTTTATGGAAGATTTTTTGAGTGCTGTGTCTCCTCATTAGAAAGTCTCTGGTATAACCACAACTAGTCGCATGTTCTCTTCTTTTATACCCCGCATCTCTATGATTATGTTTACTTTAAGAGGTTATTTTCTCCCACACACAATGAAATGGCAATCACCAAAAATACAGCAGTATTGTCGGTCATATTGCAGCTAAATTGTGTTCCATATGTAGATATTTCCTGCTGGGCGTTGTTACCTCACAGTATTACTAGCCTTAACTTGATTTTCATGTAATTCAGTTTCTTTTTTTTTTTTTTTTTTCCCCATCTGGTGTTGCTTGTTTTATTGTGTTTAGTGATTGATTAGTACATTGATAGCCCATTACCTTGGAATTATTGCGTGTCAGTTTACGAGTTTGAAAGTAAGCTTTCCTACTGTCTTCTTTCTTGCCATTACAATATAAAACAAATTTGACTCTCAGTATACCATATGTTACAAGGTTTCAGGAAAATGTATTTCTTATGATTAGCTAGGCACAGCAAGAAACATTTGATCGTTTTTAGCTGAGAAAAGAAGGGAAGTGATTTAAAAAATCATTTTAAAACCAGATATTTTTTGCAGGATAGTTTTGACCTGGAGAGAGATCTAGAGAGGCTTGCTGTCTCCACCTATAGGCCAGTTCAGTGTAGAACTTGTTCTGACATTAAGGGCCCTATTTTGGCGATCTAAAATGCATGGTCACTGGCAAATAGCTTAAATACATTTAGGGGTTTGTCCAGTCTACATTCGGGGTGGTTTTGTTCTCAAACGTCAGGCGCCTGGTGCAAAAAGGCAGTTTTTATGTCTCTTAATCAGTCTTGGGTGTGTTTTGGTCATAACCTCCCTTTAAAGTTTAAACCAATGAAAATTACATCTGTCATTCCCTTTAACAGCAAGCAACGCAACTTCAAACAGCGCATCAGTATTTTGATAGTTAGCGGCACATTTGAAGGAATCTGCTTGCACATGGGACCGTATGGAACAGGTATTCCACTAAACCATGCTTTACTAAAACCTAGCAGAGTATAGCCTACACACATCTGCACTCGTCTGTTATTTGAACTCATAGGCAAAGTGAAAATAATAAAATGGGGCCCAAAAGATTTAGGTCATTTTACTCAAATGAGGCATCATAAAGACTGCTTGTATGCCATTAATGAATGCAGCAAGAAAATAAGCATAGATGATTCCAATCCCACATTAAATGCATAGAAGTGAACACAAGATTTTATGCTTGGAGACTTGTGTGGAAATCCTGTGCCTTGATTAACCTGACTCGATGACACACTCATGCTCTTAGAGCAGCCTCGGCCTACTGGTTAGCGCTTCGGACTTGTAACCGAAGGGTTGCCGGTTCGAACCCCGACCAGTAGTAACAGCTGAAGTGCCCTTGAGCAAGGCACCTAACCCCTCACTGCTCCCCGAGTGCCGCTGTAGCAGGCAGCTCACTGCGTCAGGATTAGTGTGTGTGTGCTACACCTCACTGTGTGCTGAGTGTGTTTCACTAATTCATGGATTGGGATAAATGCAGAGACCAAATTTCTCTCACAGGATCAAAAGAGTATATATACTATATACTTTATATATATATTTATATAGGCTATCTTCATTCCCATTACAAATTTGGCAAGGTTATTTATGTAAGGGATAATGGATGGCGTTCGATTCATTCACATGTTCAATGCATGTTCGAGGTTGTAATATGGCCCTGACGAGCAGGTCAACCATGGTCTCAACCAAGTAGTTCTGACATGTTACTGTAGGAATCAAAATTTGTTTTCTGGACTGATCTCATGAAGACACTTTTTTGGAAGTTGGCATTTTTCAAGTCGGGTCTTCCAAGTTCATGGTTGTGAAAGCAGCATAAGATACCATCATTGGAAAGGCAGTGGACAACAGTGCAGCTTTATGTAGAAAACAAAATGAGGAGTTTAAAAGCAACTGAGAATTGTATGTGTACTTGCCTATATGATCTGCGAAAACAAACTGTCTTCAAAACTTGTGGAACTGCAACTGTAGTTGTGTAGCTGTAACATAATCATGTTTATTTGAGATAAAATGGCCGCTCAATCAAAACCAAATCTGATGAATTCAGTATACAGGAAAGATGTTAAATTCCTTGTGCTATTGCTTGGGGACCCCGCTGGCCAATCAAAAACTAAGCCAAATAAATACTATGCAACATGCCACAGGATACAACACCTACGCACAATTGTCTTGAGACAGCCGCAACAGGTGTCACTGATTGTACCCAGGACCCATGAGAGCAGTTCTGTCAGACAAACATGCCTGATTATCTACATTAGAATTACCCATGAAAATGAGATCTACCATTTCTTTCAAGTTATTTAACAGAGGAGCAGCCAGACACCTATACGTGAGAAGACTAACCCTAAAACTTATGGTCCATGATTCTGTGAAACACATCAGAGATGAGTTATTTTCAGAGGTTCATTGATTCTCTGTGCATTGTACATTTCCTCTCAAAGCACAGAACAAGCGAGTGCTTCTCATGGCTCTCCGAGAAAGCTATCTAACCTTGCATGGTCAAACTCTTTGGAGACAACTACAGATCTTCCCATGAGAGGGTCAGATACTGGGGCATTTACTGTATGATAAAAAAAAATGGATCCAAAAAAGTTGGCGTGTTCCTTTAAGATTGAATTGACGTGTCACAGAAGAGAATCTGCACAAATTACTCTCCACGATTTTCAAGCTGAAGGAGAATTCGGTGCCACAAACCATATTCTCTCAGACAATGTAAATTGAATGAATGCCTCAATGTTGAACAGCCCATTGTTCATCTCTGTGCAATGGACCAAGGACTGGTTCCTCTCCCTGCCTCCTGCAGATGAGCACTCCACAGAAAAGCAGAAAAAGACGACAACAAATCATCAAAGCTTCAGACTGGTTTCTTAGTCTAACAAGTTGGTATACACCAAGTTTGAAGTTAGTTACTACGCTTGTGTATTGTGTTTTGTATAATTACAGCCTCTATGTCTAGATGGGAAAAAACATGAATACCAACTTTTCAACCCCCCGGTCATCAGTCATTTCAATATTCCAGTTCTGCAAAATGGCTGCAAACTCTACTTATTTAACTGCCTGTTTGGTTATACCATATTTTGTCTCAGATGTTCAAGTAGTCTTTCTTTCTTTTCAGCTGGTTCGAGTGTGTTGGCTGTTTTACTTTTCAAAATACATTGAGTTAATGGACACGGTAAGTGACCCTTTTTACAATTTCAATTGATATACAGTACTGTGCAAAAGTCTTGACACCATTAAATTGGCTGTTTTTGCTAAATTATGATGATAAACGGGGGAAGCTGGTAACCGATCCGGTTGGTCCTGGTTCTGGCTCTGATGCATTGTTATCAGAAGTGGGAAATAGATGAATTCCACCTTGGACCTTATTGAAAAGCTACAGCTGGAAGAACTCATTGCTGTGCTTAAAGGTGCAGTCAAAGTCAAAGTCTGCTTTATTGTCAATTTCTTCACATGTCAAGACATAAAAAGAGATCGAAATTACGTTTCCCACTATCCCACGGTGGAGACAAGACATATTTTACCAATTAGGTCCACAGAGAAACCTAACATTCAAGTAAACAATATAAAAAGTAAAAATAAGAAGGCACATACAATGAAGAAAATAAGAGCAGCAAAATTTGAGTTGAAAATGTGCAATTGTGCATACAGTAGACAGTCAGTATAGTAGTAGTCAGGGATTTTGCACAATTTTTAAGCCCATAACATTTTCTGTCACATTCAGCAATCATCTTCTCAGGTCTGCTAGCTGCCCATTCCGTGAGGACACCGTTAAAACAACCCGGTTTCTGTAGGCAGGCTCCGTAAACTGGAAACAAAGTGGGGGCAGCCTGTCTTCCAAACAAAACGAAATCCTGCATGGAATTTTTTTCTGGGAATACTGAAGAAGGGTTGAGCTACCTCTCTGACGTGTTTCGTTTGGTCCTTGGTTAAAATATTATGTATTTGACTCAAGCGTCTGTGTTTATTTGTATTTAAGTTTATTAGCAAGATCCTTGAGGCAGAGTTTTGAATTAATTGAAACCGGTGGAGTAGCTTATATGGGATGGCAGACAGGATGGAGTTGCAGTAGTCAATGTGGGATGTAACATAAGAGTTGACCAGGACTTCTGCACTGTGCTGACTGAGGGCTTGGCGTAGTCGTGCAATGTTTAGTAGGTGGAAAAAGGCCCCATGAGAAAACTGTTGATGAAGGAGAGCATACTGTCTAGTACACTGAGATTCTTGACCTGAGTTGAGTGTTCATCTTTGTGAGAGCAGATTTAGTTCCAACAACAATACCTCAGTCTTATTACTGTTCAGCTTCAAATCGTTTTTAGTCATCCACAAGTTTACATCATTGAGAAAGGGGATGACAACGATGTGCTGGGAGGGAGAGAGACAGTAGGCTTTTCCCGGGCTGATAGTCAATAGTAAACCAAAGCAGTCGACCTTAACCCTAGCCAATTGGTTAATTTTTTTCATACTGACACTGGGCTGGCCCAATAACGGCTCTTATCAGGTCCCACCCCTCCCACTTTGGTTCGGAGCTTGGTGAGTTTGTCAGTTAATAACAAATAGCGTAACAGTAATGTTATTGGAAAGTTACCTTTTTCGGCCTGTGCTCTATATTCGCCCTTTTACATGTATGTCACTTAACTCCTAAAGAAATGCAAGCACTCACCCCATAAGGGTATCTCAATTATCTCTGTACCAAAAATGACATTGTATAGGGACTTGAAGAGCTGTAAACAGTGTTGTAAGGCTATGTGTACAAAACCGCTTTGTGCTGTAGTGGAATTTTGAATTTGCAACAGGAATTATCGGGCTAACCGTTGATGTGCCCAGTGAGTGAGTGGGTGGAAATGGGGTGCCCAGCACAAAACTCTGAGCATGGTCAACATGCTATATGGATATTTTAGGCAGTAAAAGCTCCCGTTAAGAGCCAGACCAGATTTTGTTCAAATCTACACACTTATGGCTACTGAAAAATAAGGTTCATCAAACATTATTTTGAAGTATTCAAAAAACATCTTTGTTTTCAAATTTTTGAATGAAAGGGGTGGAAATTAGTAGTTTTAAGATACATTAATTAACATCAAAGTGAAATGAGTTCATGTAGCTGCACTGTACTGAAATGAATCTGCTATGTAGATGGTATACTGCAAAAAGTAATTTCCTGCAAGGAGCAACAAAGTTTTCAAATGTTGCGCTGTTTACATTTTCTATTTGTGGTCAGAAGTATTATGTATTTCAGCATTTCCAAGTTCTCATTCAATAATGTTTATTTCAATTCTATTAGTGAACAGAAACGATAAATCTGACATTTTATCCAACAGGTATTTTTTGTGTTGCGGAAGAAACATAGCCAGATTACATTTCTACATATTTTCCATCACTCTTTCATGCCATGGACCTGGTGGTGGGGCATCACACTAACACCTGGTAGGTTTTATGAATGGTCTGAATGAAAATAGCTGAGCACACACACAGAGTGTATACCCATCTTTATGTATTGCACTGAAAAGAAATGTGCTCTATAGCACTACAATTTTGATAATCATACTTTCCTATATCTATGTTAATGTAAGCTTACATTTTAGTACTGTGAGATTTCAATTTTTCCTTGAGTAGTTTGTTATCTCTTGTTAGTATTTTTTATTAGAATGATGGCAGTTTTATTTGATCATAGCAGAAGCTAGTGAATTATCAATATAATTTATCTAATATATTCCTAGCCTGACGAGCCAGACCCACATTAAAATGTAGGGTCTGGGCACTCACCGTTCGCAGTGCTCAGTCCGAGTGGCGGGATAATCGGTTGTCTTTCAAATTCCCTCTGCACGCAATAGGACAGCGGCAGCGCTATGAGTCCCATGCGTTTCCAACCAGCGGAGCTAATTGGCTAGTTCAAACGTTTGCCAACTTAATAAAAGCTTAACTCGTGTCACACTGTTCGCCAGCAGCAACATCCATCTTATTTGTTTTCAAGTAGCAGGGAATTCAAGCCAAACCGTTGCAACTCTGCCATCAATCATTATGTTAAGCCCACCTAACGACTCTATACACGATTTTATTGGCCTGATTAAGTTTCGATTTCTGGAGCTCACAAGCCAACGGAGAGTTGCTAGACTAGCCCTGGCAGCCGTTAGGGGCGCGTCTAGATTTCTAGGCTATAATATTCCCAGATCAATAATTAATTTCTCTCAGTTAATGCATGTATTTTTTTTTTTTTGGGGGGGGGTGGCATACACTTTCATTCAATTTCCACATTAGAAATCAAATATGCCTCCTCTAACTTCTGCATGCAACATGGAAAACATATTTTAGACCTTTTAGGACATTTCAACTTAATTTCTTGCTAATTTGGCAATAGTGTAACATGTAAAATTAATAGCAGGTTTAAAAGATTAAATATGTTTTTATGCCTACATCATGTTGACAGTGTCCGTACTCCCTATGCTGCAAGTATTCTAAAGTGAAACTATGATTAAGCACATCAGTGTTTGTCTATTACTCTTGTAATTGTTACAAATCTATCTTTTTGGTAAAAAATCTTGTTTTTGGTAAAAAAAAAAAAAAAAAAAAACTGTCTCAAAGATAATTGAGATTAATGCTGTCTCTTCTGTGTAGCTGCGGGAATGGGTACATTTCATGCCATGGTGAATGCTGTTGTCCATGTCATCATGTACTCGTACTATGGATTATCTGCTGCTGGGCCTCAGTTCCAGCGGTACCTTTGGTGGAAGAAATATATGACTGCCATCCAATTAGTGAGTATCAAACCAGGGCTGAGGAGATGATCATGAACTGCTACACATTCTGTATTTTCTTTTCTAAATCTTCGTTCAATCGTGTTCTCTCTTCTCCTTAGATGCAGTTTGTCCTGGTTTCAGTCCACATATCTCAGTACTATTTCATGGAAAAATGTGACTTCCAAGTCCCCATTTTCATCCATCTTATTTGGATCTATGGTACCTTGTTCTTCATTCTTTTCTCCAACTTCTGGTTCCAGTCCTATATCAAGGGCAACAGACTCCCTGTCCGGAACCAAGAAAAGCAAACAATGAATGGTATTATAAGTGGTGGAGAAGCAATTGCAACCTCATGTGATAAACAACTAGAAAATGGTTCCACACACCAATTAAATGGATTTGCCCACCAAGGGAAAGTGAAAGAAGTGTAAAAAGGACCTGATAAAGCTTCAAAGTTTCCAATAGCCCAAGTCTTGTATTTCTAAATAAGTGTCAAAATTGTTCCTTTTTACATGCACCTTATGCACAAGAGATGAAATGACGTAATTTGGCAGTTGATTCCTGTTCTTGCATTGTATTTATTAACTGGTCTGGGGCTATCTATTGACACTGTCTTCATCTCATGTATGAATCTCACTGTTGCTAAATGTGTGTACAGTTCCATAAAAAATGTTTGTTTTCATTTATAATTAAATGCTGAAAAGCTAAAATTTTGTTCAGTCAGTTTTGTTCTGCCACTGCCAATACCACAGGCATTTTACCCATTGCAGACCTTTCCTCTTCTCTTTGATATCAACATTCCTCTTATCCAAGGGGATCCCATGGTAAACATGGCAGTAAATGGATTGCCATTACCATTTGGCATAGGTGCTGCTGCAGTAAATATCCTAATATAGCATACTGTCACCACGTTGCTAATGATATAAAGAATGTGAATTATAAAGACTATTAGTAAATGTTATGTAGTCATTCATTTCAATTGACTGAATTAATGCAGGTATTATTTAGCAATTCACAAGTGAATATGATCTAGTTCTGTTCAGAAGCAGTTAACCCATTGAAATCTGTTGCATTGTCGCTGAAGCACAACAGAATGAGATCAGGTTTGTCCTGAATATCAAATACAATCTTGGCACCACATTATTTCACAGTACCCCAGAGGTGTCATTGCGAGATATTTTTTGTATACAGTTAAGCTTTATGAACCCATGCTAAAGTTGACTAAAAGGAGGAATTAAAAATCCTCTTTTGAAAATGTATCTTAATGCCTTAGCATTTATCCCAATCCGTGAATTAGTGAAACACACTCAGCACACAGTGAACACACAGTGAGGTGAGGTGACACTAATCCTGGCACAGTGAGCTGCCTGCAACAACAGCAGCGCTCGGGGAGCAGTGAGGGGTTAGGTGCCTTGCTCAAGGACACTTCAGCCGTGCCTACTGGTCAGGGTTCGAACCGGCAACCCTACGGTTACAAGTCCGAAGCACTAACCAGTAGGCCACATTGAGAGATTATTTTATGGAAAGTACCCCATGCCAATCGTGAGATATGGTGAAGGGTATGTGATGTGGGGCTATTTTAATTCCAAAGGCCAAGGAAATAAATTATACTGCCATCTTTAACTTTACTGTACATTTTCCTAGGCCTATATAGTAGTAGTAGTAGTTTTAACTATCTTAACTATTATTAACTATCTTCTTTTTATCTACAATCATATTCAGTTTTATCATTACTATTATTTTTTTGTATTTTTTATTTATTTTTTGTCATTTATATTTTGTTTTATTACTGTGAGCACCTTGAGTCAATTGCATTACGTTTAAGTGTGCTATATACATAATGTGACTTGACTTTTTTAATACTTTATTATGTTCATGTCATTTCGTCACTTGAAAGCAAACAAACATCTTATTTCCATTTCATAAACACATTTTTTTTTGTATGTGTATACATGTATTTTCCCTTTAGTCCTGTGAAAAAGGGGGGGAAACTATTCCTTTTGACAAGTTACTGTACCTTGTATGCATTATGCACTAATAGAAAGCATTATCCTTAATTAACAGAGAAAAAATGTCTACTGTATATATTGAACAATAAATAAAGTAAAAAGAAGAGAACATTTCACTGGCTTTGATGCCTTTATATTAGTATTGGCTTATCTTCAGAGGTAGTCTTTCATTTAATTTAACCTCCTCAACTTTTATTATTAAACAGTTGCATGATTTCATCCAGTTTACTTAAATTAGGCCTAAAGGGGGCCCCATTTCTTTTTTCAAATAACTTTTCATTTTTGCCAATCTTATAGATTACCTTTTCCATCCTGTACACATCCTCTGCTAACCATTTGTCTACCTTGGGGGAGTTAAAATTTTTTCCAGCTTTTCGTTATTTGTTTGAGTGCTGTTATTCAGTCCAGAACAAATTACATTGTTCTTTTTCCAAGTTTTGGGGTTGTATACCCGGGAGTATGTTATGACTTTCTATAGACACCTCTTTTCTTAAAATGTGTCTAAAATCTATCCAATATATATATTTTTTTTTGTACATGTATTCAGCATTGTTTGTCCCGCATTCCCTCCAGCAGCTGGGGCTGGTTTGGGTAAACTTGTGTGTTATTGAAGGTGTTCTAAAATATCTTATATTTATCTTCCAGGCATATTCTTGCCAAAAAGGAGATCTTGTATATTTGATAATGTCTTTGAAACACTGTTTCCACTCATTATCAAGTACAGTTGTTTTCAGTTCCTTTTCCTATTTATCTTTGATGCACTTTAGTTTCATTCTCTTGCAGTGTTTATTTTTTTATTTTTCCACTTTGGTAATTCTTTAACATATATCCCAGCAGAGGATGGAGATCATTGAGCGTTGTTAACTGGACTTTTTCCACTTCTCACTTGTAAGTATCGGTAGAAATGGTGTCTTGGTAGTTTATATGTGTTTGCTGTTGCCAAAAGACTCCATTCCATCCACCCCAAACATTTGGTGAAATCTTGTGAGGCTCTTATTTCCCCAGATCTTGAAGGCACTGTCTTGTTTGTTTGGAGTAATGTGGGTCCCTTTGTATTTCTCTCAAACAAATCAATTCATTATCTTTATTTTGGTTGTTTTACATGATATTCTCCATATCTTGACCGTGTTGTTTGCTATATAGTTATTCATTTTGGTCTGACTTGTAAAGATCAGTGTGATAAGTGGATCCACCAGCTTAGTGTCTATAGACTTCCAGTTCCGACTTGACTCTTTGTTCAACATGATTAAAATTGGTATTACCTGTTCTGCATAAAAGTAATTACATAAAAAATAATTACAATTTGGGAACTTTGTGAATGAGTTGGACATTCTACTGTCTGCTATTCCAATGGATGCATGCCCATTATTAATCCTTGGCGATTTCAATATTCATTTGGATAACTCGTCTTCAATTGACTTCCTGTCCTTACTCTCCTCATTTAATATCACACGTGTCCACAGTCCTCCTACTCAAGGCTGGTAAAGATCTTGATTTAATTCTGGTACGTAACTGTAATACAGACAACGTTTTGGTTCATCCTTTACATGTATCGGATCATCACTTTATCAGATTCTCTAACCCAGCAGCTCCTCCTCCGACAATTTCGTTCCGGCGTAATCTCAGAAGCCTCTCAAGCGACCATTTTGCAACATTAGTAACATCTGCTTTACCTACTCCTAGCTCATTCTTGGCACTTGAGGTTAATGACGCTACAGAGACTCTGCTCTACACTGGCATCTTGTCTGAACGCAGCATGTCCTCTTTCCTCAAGACCTACTCGTTCTAAACCTCGTCATCCATGGCTGACGAACAGTATAGCGTCAGTACGAAAGGAACTTAGAGCTGCAGAGAGGAAATGGCGTAAATCCAGAGATGGAAATGATCTTAACTACCAGTCTTTGCTGTCATCCTTTTCATCCACTGTTACACTTGCAAAAAAGGCTTTCTATCAAAGCAAGATTGAGAGCCACTGACAGTAGAAAACTTTTTTCTACTTTCAAATCTCTTCTCAATCCTCCACCACCACTATCAACTACTTCACTGTCAGCAGGTGACTTTGCAACATTTTTCACTGAAAAAGTTACTAAAATAAGTGCTCAGTTTGATGCTCCTATAAGGATGGCTTTGCCTTGTGTTAGTATGACCGCATCATTGGACTCTTTCTCTCCTCTTGATGAGGAAGCAGTCTCTCAATTGCTTCAGCGAAGTCGTCCAACAACATGCCCATTAGATCCTGTCCCGTCCACTCTTCTACAGTCTATCTCACCCGCTGTTCTACCAGCAATCACACGTGTATTTAATGCTTCACTCAGTTCTGGAATAGTTCCTTATTCTTTTAAACAGGCTAGGGTTACACCTCTGCTAAAGAAAAGTACATTTAATCCAACTGAGGTGAAGAACTACAGGCCTGTCTCCCTTCTTCCTTTCTTGTCAAAGGTTTTGGAGAAAGTGGTCTTCAAGCAAGTTTGTGACTTTCTTCATCAGAATAATCTACATGACCCTATGCAGTCTGGTTTCAAGAGTGGTCATTCTACTGAAACTGCTCTTCTGTCTGTGACTGAAGCATTGAGAGTAACTAAGTCTTCTGCTCAGTCATCAGTATTAATTCTACTAGATTTATCTGCAGCCTTTGATACTGTTAACCATGCCATTCTCCTATCTATACTATCTGAACTGGGAATTTCTGGAAAAGCTCTTGACTGGTTTGAATCTTACCTTAAAGGGCGTTCTTTCAACTTGTCTTGGCAGGGACAGGTCTAAGTCTCATGACCTCAGCACAGGTGTGCCTCAGGGATCAGTATTAGGACCCTTGCTTTTCTCTATTTACACCACTTCCTTAGGTGATACCATTCGCTCCCATGGATTTGACTATCACTGTTATGCAGACGACACTCAACTTTACCTGTCTTTCCCACCTGATGACACTAGTGTTTCCCACCGGATTTCTGCATGCCTTAAGGATATTTCAGCCTGGATGAAAGATCGGCACCTTCAGCTTAATCTCTCAAAAACAGAGTTTTTGGTGTTTCCAGCTAAAACAGCTATTCCCCAACAGATTAACATCCAGCTTGACTCAACTTCACTGACCCCAACTAGATCGGCACCAAACTTGGGCGTTGTAATTGATGACCGACTTAACTTCTCTGAGCATATAGCTTCTATTGCAAAATCATGTCGGTTTAGGCTTTACAACATTAGGAAGATCAGACCTTATCTGACACAAGATTCCACACAACTTCTTGTTCAGACCATGGTCATCTCTAAGCTGGACTATTGTAATTCACTATTAGCTGGCTTACCCGCTTGTGTAACAAGATCATTACAGCTGATTCAGAATGCTGGAGCACGCCTGGTCTTCAATCAGCCAAAGAGGACACATGTAACTCCTCTCCTAGTTACTCTCCATTGGCTCCCTATAGTAGCCAGAATTAAATTTAAATCTCTCACTTTGGCCTATAGGACACTAACTGGATCTGCTCCTAGTTATTTTAATTCAATAATCAAGGCTTACATCCCCAACCGCACACTGCGGTCTTCTGGTGAGCGTCTGTTGTGTCGACCAGTCATGAAAACTGGGTCTAATTCCAGACTCTTTTCTTCAGTGGTTCCATGTTGGTGGAATGAATTGCCCAGTGCTCTCCGTTCCTGTGGTAGTTTTGGGTCGTTTAAGAGGGGTCTAAAGACATTCCTATTCAACATATACTTAGTTGTTTAAGCGCTTATGTGTTATGGTTTGTATAATGTTGTTTTATTTTAATTGGGCTGTTAATTAATTTGACATTATTGTTTATTATTGATATTCTCCTTAATGTAGTCTTAGCATGTCATTGTTTTTATATTATTGATTGAATGGACATTATTGTTTTATTATTGCCTTTCCCCTTTTTTTCATTGCTTTTTTATTAGGCTATTGATTGAATTGATATTATTGTGTATTATAACTATTCTCCTTATTATATTTGACCTACATTCTAATCTGTTCCCTGTTCAATTTTAAATATTATTATGTTGTTTTGTATTATGTGTCGCTTTGGACAAAGGCGTCTGCTAAATCCATAACCATAACCATAACCATAACATAAATCGGGTAGGGCAAGACACCCTCCGGTTTTCTTTTGCTGCAAGATTTTGAGTTTAACTCTTGGTTTCTTTTCATCCCATATAAATTTCACAGTAAATTCTCCCAGGCTTTAAAACATGTAGGAGGGATATATAATGGAACATTCTGGAATAAGAATAAGGAACGTTGCAAAATATTTATTTTAATTATGCTTATTCTTTTTCAATAGAGTGAGGGGTAAAAATGTCCACCTGCTAATGTCTTGTTTTATTGAGTTCTCCAATTGTCCGTAATTAAAGTGATGTAGGTGGTCTAGATTATTTGGTATCATCACACCCAAATATCTCACTTTATTTTGGCCACTTTTGATGTCAAACTTTACGAGCTGTTTGAGCTGGCCTCCTTTTCCATAGCTTCTGTTTTGTTTAAGTTCAACTTATAACCTGATGAGGCACTGAGATTTGCAATTTCATCCAATAGTGCTGGGAGGGAATTATGAGTATCTGTAAAATATAAAATTATGTAATCTGCGTATAGTGCTATTTATATTCTTCTTCCATTATGGGGAGCCCTCTTATAGCCATATTTTTTCTTTTTTCTTTTCGTGGTTCAATATATAAAGCAAATAATTGTGGTGATAAGGGGTCTCCTTGTTTTGTTCCTCTTCTTAATGTAAATATTTTAGATAGTGTCCCATTCACTCTTACTCTTGCATTTGGTTCTTTATACATTCCCTTTATCAAATTAATAAAAGTTTGATGAAATCTAAATTTCTTAACTACTTCAATAAGAAAAGGCCAAGCGACTCAGTCGAAGGCCTTTTCTGCATCTAATAATAATGTCAGCATTTGCTTCTTCGTTTTTAATGCATAATCTATAAAATGAAGAGTATGCCAAACATTATCACTAAGTAGACGATCCTTGACAACGCCTGTCTGGTCTAAGTTAATTATCTTTGGTAGTATGTGTGAGAGTCTGTTAGCTATGATTGCTGTAAAAATCTTTTGATCCACATTTAAAAGTGATATTGGTCTATATGATGAGCAATTTTCAGGGTCCTTTCCTTCTTTGTGTATGACGGCAATAATTGCCGAAGTCCATGTACTTGGCCGAGTTCCTGTTTCTATGATCTCATTAAAGGCCCTACATAGGACAGGTAGATCTCTGAATTCTTTGTAGAAATTGTTAGTGAAACCATCACTTCCTGGGCTTCTTCCAAATTTACTTTTACTGATGACCTCTAGAATTTCGGTCTCGGCTATCGGTTGTATTAGATCTTTGTTTTGTTCATCAGTTACTAAAGGAAGATTTAACGGTTCCAACATTTTTTTAATTTCCTGTACACTTACTTCAGCTTCTGGTGTGTAAAGAATTTGGTAATACTTCTTAAAACATGCGGCTATTTTTGATTTCCCCCCATTATATATGAGGTTTTTATCCTTATTAGCCATTGTAGATTTTTCTCGCTGTTTCTTTAGCTTAAATGCCAATTTCTTCAATGCTTTATGACTGTTATCATAATAGCTTTGTCTAAGGAGCATAAGCATTTTTTCAGTTTCTATTGTTTCAAGTGCTTTTTTAAGCTCCATTAAGTTATGTCTGCACCTTTTTTGGTCATCCTGACTTCATATTCATTTTGTAATTCTTTAATGTTAATTTCCAGCCCCTTCTTTTAACTTTCCCTTTTTTATTCAGGATGAATATGCTATTATTTGTCCCCGTATTGTTGCTTTTGCAGCTTCCCATAATAATTCCCATCATTAATCTTAAAAAAGTACCAAATATTTCTCTTCATCTTCTCATTGAAATCCAGGTCTTCAAGTAGTGAGTTATTCATTCTCCAAGTTGTATCTCCTTTCTCTCTGTTCATATTGATATCAATTAACACTGTATGATCTGTGACTGATATGGGTAATATTTCACATTTGGAGACTTTTGCAATATCATTTTTAAACATAAAGACATAGTCCAATCTTGAAAAGACCTTAGAGTAGAAGGTAAAAGCTTTCTCTTGTGGGTGTAAACAGCGCCAGACATCTAATAATCCAATCTCAATATGAGCTTTCCTCAATGGAGTTGCCGCTTGCTCTGATTTATGTTTTATTCTACTTTGACTGTCTACTCTCTGATTCATCACCAAATTGAAATCTCCTGCCATTAACATTATGCCCTTTGCCTCCTTCATTATCAGCGATAATAATCTTTTCAGAGGATCTACTCCTTTTCCTGGTCGGTTATAAACGTTAATCAATGTTAAAACCTGGGGGGTATTCCAGAAAGCAGGTTTACTGGGTTAACCCAGAGTTAGCGGTAAACCTGGAATTTCAGTTCCAGAAAGCTCAACAATGATCAGGCTATGTAACATAGGCTCTAAACTTAACCTGGTAGGGGGTAGGTTTTGTTCAGGTTATGTTCAATTATGTTTGGTTATTTCAGTGCATGTTCAATCAGGCCGCTATTTTTACACTTGTCACACAATGGCGTTTCATTCTGACGAAGGTCCGATTGACAAAGAAGCACAAAATCATGTAATATTCATCCGTGCAATTCACCGTGAGAGGGCGATAAGACCACGAGTTCCAAACGAGTTTTTCAAGAGCGCTAGAGTTTTTCAGCTGAATCCTAAATATAGGCTACTTGAAAAGCATTCTCCATCCCTACATTACGCATGGTGGATTAGAATAGAATAAAATAAATCTTTAATGTAGGCTAGCTAGCCTAGGCTACACCATAGTGGACATTTGTGTTTGGCTCACCAGACAGATGGACAAACAACATCTCAGACACATTGAAGATATAATTAAAACAAGTACAGTACAAAAAAGGGGAAACATAGCCTATAGAAAATTAATAAATAAGTTTAAATATAGCTGTACAGCTCAGCCGGGTATGCATGTTGTCACTAAGTTTGGTTAAGAATGCTGATGGCATTTGGGATAAAATATTTTTTTAATAGGCTACACACGCTCTCCGACTGGGAGTTTTTGTAGTGTTGGAGACGCAGAGCATATCGGCAAGCTGTCGGTTGGTGCGTAAAGTTTGCCTTGCGCTAAAGCAGTTCCTGCGCAACTTCATTCGTTTTCCTGGACACAAACCCACGAGGATCATTGAAGTGTAGTTTCACCAACTGGCAGGTCAGCATCACTTATTAAATTTTCCAAATGTGCACCGAAATGTGTCCAATAGGCTACCCATGCCTTCCGACATTCACCCTTCCGATGATGGAGCACAAAAGTTTAACTTGGCCCACAGCTGCAGAAGCCGCGTTAAAATAGAAAATTACATTTGGGATTCTCAAAGAATTCTATGGCCCACTCAAACTGTGACAAGGTATGCTAGTTTAAGAAAGCATCATTGAAAGCAGTATACAATACGTGATGTCCAGTGAATTATTTAATTGTGCTTTTGACATTAAATAGGTTATCTTAAACATACGCATTTACACGGTCAGTTAGGCTATTCTCTGCCAAGCAAGGCTTGGGACGCAGGACGCAGGTGCTTAAGTATTGCTCTTTTTTTTGTTATTACACTTCTCTCCTCCTCGTAAGCCTCGACTACTCCGCCTCTGAAAAATTACGGTGCTCTTCCTTTCGCCGGTTTCACTCATGGTTTCGACTCTCAATAGATGATGCCTTTTTAAGTTCGCCGAGAACGAGCACAACTCTAGATTATCTAACACAGGGTTGATTGAACTAACTGGTAACCGGTGTTTTGGAACCAACACCTCGGGTTTAGTCACCACAGGTTCAGACAGTTTTATCTCAGTGTTTGTTAAACCTCCTTTCTGGAATACCCCTCAGGTCTCCTATTTCACCAATTACTACCACACATCTTCCTTCCTTATCTCTTTTTCTTTTTGAAACATAAGGTTATTTTTAACCAATTTGACATGCTTTATGATGGCTAGAGTTGCGGGTCTTGAATAAATATGCGCTATACCCGCAATCCCGGGCTGAAATTTTGCCCTAAAACGCTGGCGAACATGCGGGAATTTGGTGACTGTGTTTTTATTTTTCCTGTTATTCTCGGGATCTACTGGGCAAGTCCTAAACGAAGTCCTAGACGAATAGCTAGTTTGGAGGCGAGGATAGGTGAACTAGAGGAACGCATCCATACGATGGATCAGATTAGCAAACGGCTAGCGCCAGAACCCTCGGTAAGTCGCGTGGATGCACCAGCCGTAAGCACAGAAAGCGCAACCATGCCCCCTCGCAGCAAGGGGATAGCTCTTGGGTGACTGTTAGGGGATCTAGATCCAAACAGAGGAAGCCCACTGCTAACCACCAACCTCTTCACGTTTCTAATAGATTCTCCCCTTTAGCTAGCCTTGAGAAACCTGCTACTCTGGTCATTGGCGCTTATATTAGGCTATATAAAACGTGATGCTAGCGACTCCATCGGTTATAGAAAAATCGATATCTGGGGCCAGAGCTAATGACATTGAATCAAATTTGAAAGTGCTGGCTAATGCTAAGCGTAAATATTCGAAAATAGTCATCCACACCGGCACTAACGATGTCCGCTTGCGTCAATCGGAGGTCACCAAACAAAACTTTATCTCTGTGTGCAGGTTTGCGCAACAGATGTATGACTCTGTAACTTTCTCTGGACCCATACCCATTAGAAGAGGCGATGAAATGCTCAGCAGAATTTCAGACTTCAACCATTGGCTGTCAAAGTGGTGTGCCGATAACAATGTGGGCTTCATAGATAATTTTAGCTCCTTTTTGGGGAAGCCTGGACTGTTGAAAAGAGACGGTATCCATTTTACACTGGAGGGTACTGTTCTCCTTTCAAGTAACATGGACCATCACTTAACCGAGGCTAGTTCCTGACGAACCAGAGATTAGTCCAGGAAGCAGAGATAATGCCTTACACAGATTCCATCAAGATACCATCCCACAGTCACCCAGGCATACAGAGCTTACAGGGCCAAATAGAGAGGGTGTCTGTACCAAAATAGTAGTATAGTATATATACTTTTTTGATCCCGTGAGGGAAATTTGGTCTCTGCATTTAACCCAATCGGTGAATTAGTGAAACACAAACAGCACACAGTGAAGTGAAGCACACACTAATCCCGGCGCAGTGAGTTGTCTGCTTCAATGCCGGCGCTCGGGGAGCAGTGAGGGGTTAGGTGCCTTGCTCAAGGGCACTTCAACCGCGGCCCACTGGTCGGGGCTCGAACCGGCAACCCTCCGGTTACGAGTCCAGAGTGCTAGCCAGTGGGCCACAGCTGCCCCCAAAACTGTCAACTCGTGCTCAACCCACTAGGGGAATTAATCATAGCAATCTTATTATGATAAAAACATCTTCGGTTAAGCAAACCCCTCCAAAAACGCAACTTAAGCTTGCTTTACTTAATATCTGATCACTGTCAAATAAGATCCCCTTGGTTAATGAAATTATTACTGACAATAGAATCGAACAACAATGTTGGTGGTATTTTTTTGTAGCTCAGCTTTGGGGAGGGGGGTTAATAGCGGGAGGGGATAAATTAAATAAATATAAATAAATAAGTACAGTTGCAAATCTTCAGGAGTTCAGGAGTCTAATTGCTGAAGGGTAGAAACTGTTGTTGAAGTACGTCGCTCCTGTCTTCAGAGATCTATAGCGTCTTCCAGAGGGCAGAAGTTGGAAGAGATCATGGCTCGGATGTGAGGCGTCCCAGATGATCTTGGATGCTCGGTTCAAGCTGCGTTCAGCATAGAGTGGACTGATGGAAGGTCACAACCAGTGATATTGGAGGCTTTGGTGACAACTCTCTCTAATTTCCTCTTGGTGCGACTGTCAGAGCTCCCATACCAGATGGTGATTGAAGATGTGATGATGCTTTCAATGATGGCTTTGTAGAAGAGCAGCAAAAGGGTTTTGTTGACATGAAACTTTTTCAGTTGTCTTAGGAAATAAAGTCTCTGATTCACCTTTTTGATAAGGTGGGTGGTGTTAATGTCCCATTTCAACTGTTCACCTATAATAGACGGGGCTTTGGTGTTAGGCCACCTTCTCATGTCTACAACCATTTCTTTGGTTTTTGAGGCGTTAAGATGGAGCTTATTTTCAGTACACCAGTCCGTAGCCCATTTCACCTCCTTGTGGTACTGGGACTTGTCATTGTCACTAATGAGGCCTATGATGGTGGTGTCATCTGCATACTTCAATACTTTGACAGAGTGATGGTGAGATCTCATGTCATTAGTGTAGATGGAGAACAGAAGAGGAGATGACACAGCTTTGTGGCGCTCCAGTGTTGAGGGTCAGAGGGCATGATGTTGTATTGTTAACCTTGACTGATTGAATTCTATTCCTCAGGAAGTCCAGTATCCAGTGACACAGAGCTGAGTTGATGTTCATGGCTTGTAACCTAGAGAAGAGGATGAGTGGATCAATTTTGTTAAAGGCAGAGCTAAAGTCAATGAACATCATGCGTGCATAGGTGTTGCTTGACTCCAGGTGTTGCAGTACAGTAGAGTGAACTCCTAGGTTGATGGCATCTTCCACAGATCTGTTAGACCAGGGGTCCCCAACCTTTTATGTACCATGGACCGGTTTGATTCCCATTTTTTTTTCACGGACCGGGGGTCGGGGGTTCCATATGTGTTGTGCATGCATTACTTGAAAAGAACTAGCTCCAGTTAACAGTGAAGGTAACAAACTCTTAAACATGTGAAAAACGTGAACTTGAAGAAGTGAAAATTAAACAATATGAACTATGAAAAACTTGAAGCTACATCTATTAAGTGTGAACATGCTTCACAAAATATGGGAACAAATGGAACTAAACGTGCATTACGAATATAATCAGTGGGAGCCCTGTGCTTGTTTCCCTGCAACAAGAAGGTTCCATCAGGGGGTGATGGAAGACAGTGACAACCTCAGTGTGTTTGAAATGTCCAGTCGATTGCGCAATTTGGTCTTAGTTGCAGTCGTTGCAGAAAACCCGGCCTCGCATAGATACGTGGTGGGAAATGGTAGCAACGTTTTCAGCGCTTTTACGGCTATCTCGGGATATTCTGCTTTGGTTTTGATCCAAAAACCCGCCAGAGAGGTTTCCTCATACACACTCTTAAGACCACCGTCATTTGCAATTTCGATCAACTGCTCCTCCTCCTGCGCTGACAAGTTATGACTATTCGGCATATTGACAAATGGGTTGCGGACCCACTCATTGGTTTGCCGTGGATCTTTGGAGGATGGGAAGTAGCCTAACGCTCAAACTAATTTGAAAGCGCAACAAGGTGATCGCGCACCAGCTGCGAGAGAAAGGGCCCTGCCTCAGTCTCTCCCAAAACCCCCACTACTGTTTGGAACATATCAAATACACCCCGTCCCCATTCGTCCCCACAAATCAAGCTTGGCTTTAAATGCAGCGACTTTATCTGCCAGTTTAAAGACAGTCGTCATTCTCCCCTGGAGTGACAGGTTGAGGTCATTAAGCAACCCGAATATGCCACACAGGTAAGCGAGTTTTGGCACCTAGTCCTCATCACTAAAATGTGCAGCGGTGACTTTTTTTCTGTAAGAAATCTCTGCAGCGGCTCTCGAACACTCTGACCAGTGACCTGCTAAAGATGCTTGTTTTTTGTTGCTCATTCTAGCAGTTTAGCTAACTTTGTGTGACACTACCATTTGCCAAGAACTGATCAAGTGAAGTGAGCTGACCTGAGGCTGCGCAGCGCTGAAGGCAATATGTAAAGTGTTGAAGGCGGGACAGACAGACGTAAGAAAATAGACCTTGCAAAATGCAAACATGCGTGCAATCAAACAACTGCATATAGGCATATGCCATGTAAAAACGTGACATTATTGCGAATTAAATTGAGTTTAGTTTGCATGCATTTTTTTTTAAACTCATGTCGTAGGCTACGGCCCGGTTAGGAATGTCCCACGGCCCGGTACTGGGCCGCGGCCCGGTGGTTGGGGGCCGCTGATGTTAGACTGGTAAGCAGTCTATTGAAATTGGTCATCTCCTTCAGACTTTTCCAGACTGACCTGGGGTTGTTGGTGGCCAGTTGATGCTCCAGTTTCAACGCATAATCAGCTTTAGCTTTTCTGATAGCAGAACGAAGTTCATACTTGGCAGTCTTATACTCCTCCTTGTCACCTTTCTTAAAAATGCAGAACTTTTTTTTCTGCAAAGTGCAGCAACCTCTTTGGTGAACCAGGGTTTACCATTGCCATATGTCTTGATGCATTTGGTCCCAATGCAGTCATCAACGCAAAACCGGACGTATGACGTCACAGCCTCTGTGTACTCGTCTAGGCTGACACGCGTGTGTTTAAAGAGGTCCCAGTTGGTCAATCATATAGAAGTAATGTGCCTCACTGAAACCTGGCTTAAACCAGATGAATATCTTCCATTAAATGAGTCTACACCTCCCTCCCATTTGAACTACCATGTACCACGCCACACTGACAGGGGAGGTGGAGTAGCTACAATTTATCACTGTAGTACAGTACATTTTAGGACATCCTCAGCTGTCAGACTCGATGAAAAGGCATAAGGTATCAGGAAAACTGCTGTTAAGTTTACGGAATTACACAGTCATGTCTCAGACATCAGATGAAAAGGACTCCGGTCTCAGGAAAAGCGGAGTCAGACGAAAAGTTCTCAGATGAAAAGTTATCAGAGTCAGGTTTCAGACATCAGATGAAAAGGAGTCAGCTCTCAGAAAACAACTATTTCGTAGCATATTATATCACAAATAAGTTTGCTTGTTGTACCAGTTAACAGAAATAGCTGTTTTCCTGAAACCTGACTCTATAACTTTTCGTCTGACTCCACTTCTTCTGACAGGGGTTTTCCTAAGACCTGACTCTGATAACTTTTCATCTGAGAACTTTTTGTCTGACTCCCCTTTTTCTGACAGCGGTTTTCCTGAGACCTGACTCCTTTTTATCTGATGTCTGAAACCTGACTCTGATAACTTTTCATCTGAGAACTTTTCGTCTGACTAGGAGAAAAAGGTCCGGGAGAAAAAGGAAGGCTGGCCCATTGACCCCATTCGAGCGGAAATTAATTGATGCTCTACAAGAGTCGAGTGGCTGTGGTTCCGCCACCACCACCTTTACAACCGCCATCTTCCACAGATGAGGACGAGTTGTTTCTTCTCAGCCTGCTGCCAGCCATGAGAAGGCTATCAGTTGTGAAAAAGGAAGAATTAAAATTCAATATACACATGCTTGTGTTTAAAGCTACTCGTGATGAGATATCTTTTTCTTTTTTTTTTAGGTATATTTTTGGGCTTTTTATGCCTTTAATCAGATAGGACAGTGGAGAACGACAGGAAGTGAGTGGGAGAGAGAGTCGGGGTGGGATCCGGAAAGGGCCACGGGGCGGGAATCAAACCTGGGTCGCCGTTGTAGGGGGCAAGTGCCCCAGCCAGTTGTGCTACAGCTGGGGCCGTGATGAGATATCTTAAATAAATACTAAAAGGCCTAGTTCTGAATGGCTGTTGTTTGTGTGTTTTCACAGAAGTGTGCTTTTTTGTTATACGAGGTTTGTGCAATAAATTAGTAAACCGTTTTGCTGGTGTCCATGGTTGTTTTATTAGTCAGACGTTATCTGTCATTATCCTAATGAAATCTTTATTGGTCAAAACAAAAGGACAACATTACAGGTATTACTAGTGTATGCATTAAATGACATATGCAACTTGAAACTTTGCTTACAATATACTGTATGTGTAATGCTTATGCAACTTTGGAACTTTGCTTTTGAGCAGTGTGGGTGGCTCTTAAAAGAGCCTTTGGGTTATCCAGCTGCTGGGTTGGGTTACACCTCCCCCTGCCAGGGAACAGCACCCTCTTGGCTGAAGTAAGAGGAGAAGATTCCTCTCAATCAGATGGCCTCTCGTGTGGCGTTGTTAGTTGCCATCCTAGCAACTCCTCGAAGACTGCCATCACCAACATCCTCTTGTCTGTGGACACACGTGGATGCCCTCTGTGGTCGCCTCAGGGTCGTGACACGCAGGTAGTTGACCACCCTCTGTTCTCTGGGGACATTTCTGCCAGGAAAAGGGCGCAGCAAATCTCGGCGGAGGGGGAAGGCCTAATCTCCCACAAACACAAAAGGCATTGGTCCGCAGTGCTCAGAGTTAGACCCCTGGATCACTGAATCTTCTGGGTGGTCCAGGGTGCCGTCTCGGAGGCCCTAACCAAATGCAGAGTTGAAGAGGGATCCACCGTCACTCGTCCTGCCATGACCACCTACGTCAACTACCCTGAAGAGGTAGTTGGCATCTACCACTGCCAAGAGGACGATTGAATATGTGCCCTTGTAATTAAAGAACAGTGAGCCAGAGTTGTCTGGAGACTATGACCACATGCTTGCCATCCACAGCACCAACGCAGTTAGGGAAATTCCAGCGATAGCTGAATCCTTCCGCGATGGCACGCCAGTGGATGGCACCGGCATGAAGTCTGGCAGCAGGGCATCCCAGATGGCATCCGAAACCTCTCTCACCACTCTAGCCACAGTGCAGTGGCCTACCCTGTAGGCAAAGGCTACAGGGAAGCATTCATTAAAGAAGCATTCATTTACATGTTATTTCAAATGCCTTGCACTATTTGCATTAGAAACTAAAACAATATTGGCAATCAATTTATATGGGCTATTCATAGTCTAACCATAGCGTAATTACATTATTATGTCAATGAAGATTGAAATAGCCTACCGTTGACATATAGCCAGGCGCTGAGCAGGACAAATGGCCTGGCGAAATTGGGTGTTCCTCTTCGTTATTTGAGGTCCCACTCGAGCCAAGAGGTCATCAAATTGTCACACAGACATCCGAAAGTACAGGTGAAACAGTACTTCATTCACGTGGATCTCCTGGATCAGGTTGTGGTATTCGCCCTGTTGCTGCCGGGCGCGACGGATCGGGTCAACCCAGTTGCTTCGGCGGTGTTTTCTCCTCCGCAAATACAGCGCAGCAACAACAATAATCCTCTGCCTTCTGTTCATGATTACTGAAATATCACACAAAACCCCTGTGCACCTATTTATACACCTGAGGAGTCCCTCCAAAATTCAAAATCCAAGAGGGAAGAATTTTGGTTGGTTTAGAATGATAAGGGACTGTTCGTTATTTATAAAAGGGGCCACTGGAGGGGTTGTGAGGGCTTCAGTCAAAAGTTGCATGACCCTCCCTTGCCTGTAAGAAGTTTTTCAATGACCCTCCAGCAGAATTTCAAATAAACACATGACCCTCCCCGGCCAATTGTCAATGTCTTCCGCCCGCTCCTTTGCGCTATGAAAGCATACTGATAGCCTAATGTTCTTAAATCAACCTCTGCTTTCTGATCTTACACATCACACTCCACCAAGATGGTGGCCATTTCAGTAGATTTACTCACTAACATTGTTGTGGAAACACAATAAGCATGGAAACTAAATGCACATTTCCTGCATAACTGCATTAGCCTACTTGAAACTAGATGTACCGCATAGCGGGACAAAATATGACCGCCGCTCAGTCCTGTACATCCGTTCCGCGAAAATAAATCACACTTCAATTTGTCTCCATATTTTACTCCATCCCCCACTCTTGAAACTTTTGTGTATGCTTGTTTGGCATGCCTGAGTGTGTGTGTGCGGCTGCACAGAAAGTAGGTGAATAGATTGTAGAATAGCCAAAGAAGATGTAGCATTGTTATAAAACCTTTAAAATCTCTAAACAATCACAAGTAGGGCAGTTCATCACAGTTCATCCATTGCAACTGGATTGATGAAAGGTCACTTACACCTGTAGGCTACATTGTATTTGGGAAAAACAAAAGGTGTCAGCATAATGTTATTTATTTATTTATTTATTTATTTTTTATGTATTTATAAACAAAAACATCTCTGTCAGTTCCATGCCGTTTTCAACAGTTATCAAAAACAAAGGTCATTTTTGGATGGATGGATTTTTTGTGAATGTTTCTTCTTCTACATAAGATTTTAGTCATCTTTAGTTCATGTAATACTTTATTGTCAATGCACAAATTAAGTAACAGTAGTCTGAAACGTTACTGTTCATGCACAAATTAAGTAACAGTAGCCTAGTCTGAAACGAAATGCTGTTTTACATCTAACCAGTGGTGCAAATAACTGACATGTCCAAATGGGCCTTGATGAAATGCATCGCTAGACTGTTCATACACATTTTAACGGGCCAAAGTTGAAGAGCTTTTGTCCGTTATTGTTTGTGCAAATATAGGCTGATTCATGTTCCCTTGCATTGTGTAACTGAGGTCCATGGCTAGTCTGGCTTTCATCAGACCAAGCTCAATCTTTTAAGAAATCAAAAAAATAAATAGCGGGCAGATCAGGCTGGGTTCACCCAGCCTAGTCCATAGGCACCCGATATTGTTTAATTTTCCGATTGAGATATACACACTCTGGCTATTCTAAATGCAAAAATGCATCAGGGAGTTATGACAAATCGGTAACTAACAAACTAGATCCTAATAGAAAGCTGTTAGCTTCCCTAAGCTACAGGTAGGATTATAAGGTAGGCCTATTTACAACATAAATTGTCAATAGGCTATGCTGGCTTACACAAATAAAATCTCCTTTGGAAACCAATGGTTTACGCCTTACAGTATCAAGCGGACTTAAACTGTCATATCGCGGGCGAAAGTTGTAATAACATTCACGCAGCTCCATGAGTCAAGGAAAAGCGAATGAAGTAGCCACTTCTAAATGGGACCCACTACACAGTAGCTTAAGGTGTGTTGCTAAAGCAGCCATAATGAAATGAAGGTGTCATTGTTTGGATACTTCACACACACATGCTTTTTTAATTTCACAGACTACAACTACCAAGCTGTAATCAAAGCACATCGATTCCCCTCTCACACCCTGCACGCACTTAAAACAAAATAAACAGGCGCCTCAGTCTCACGCATGTATAGGCAAAACTGTATCAGACCGTGTAACGTTGGTAAATCTTCCATTGCACAGAATGATTTTGTAGCACATGCAATAAATGACAGTCGAAGATACAAACAGTGCTGCTATCAATTTGCTTGGTATAACCGCATTTATAGTTTTCTACAAATGCAATCAATCAAATGCCTCCATCACTCAACCAACGCTTAACGGTAACATTACCTAGGTCCTTATTGATATTACAAGATTAACGTACCTGCAGTAAAAACCAAGCATGTCCGATAAACATCCTCAGATTTATTTTCGCTTCAAGAAGAAATGGGAATTACACTTCATGTGAACATCGCCCTATCCTTATTAGATGTTCGCCATGTAAATTACAGTCCTTGTAGGAAGCGCCCATTATTTTTCCATCCCACTTTTAACTTCCAACAAAATGACGTCTCACTGCAACGATGCGCCATCTAGTGGACAAACGACTACTTATCGCCAATACTGAAAATGCAGCCATGATGATGATGATGAATATTTATTTTGGCTTTCTTTTAATCCTACTGAATTTGTAATTATGTATCGGCCGTTCTAATACCGATAGTATGTGGGTGCCTGTGTGTGTGCATGTGTATATGTGTGCATCGCCATTTACAGGCCAATGAGTGTACAGTCACGGTGGTAGTCCCCGGGGACGAAATGAAATTTTTCCGTAAAAGTCTAGTGGGGCTACATACCCACCAAATTTCATGTACCCCGGTGGTTCGGTGTCCCGGGTATCAATGACCAAAAATTCAGGGAGTAGATGACGGAAAAATTTTGAATTGTGTGCATGTGTGCGTGTACAAATTTATGTTTATGTGTGTGGGTGTGTGTGTGTGTGTATGTGCGTGCTTGTGTGTTTGCCTGCGTATGTGTGTTTGTGCATGTGCATGCATGCGTACATATGTCTACTGTGTGAGTATGTGTCATCGCACGTGATGATTACTGTAAATGTATGTGTGTGTGTGTGTATCTGTTTATGCACATGTGTGCACATGGAATGGGTTAACATGACCCCTGGAGGCAAACATACAGAAAAAATTGGTCATCCTAGGCCCTACAGTTCTCAAGATATTCACAGAGAACTGTGTCTGCCCTACCCTCCTTTCGGGGGGTCCAGTCCAGGGGGGCTACAGATCAAAACGAAGAATGACGGTTCCATGCTATCCATGTGGGGGTACATGCCCACCAAGTTTTGTGTACCCCGGTCTTTCAGTGTCCCGGGAATCCTTGTTGGTGTACGTCACTAAATGTACACATACATTATTTTATTGTAAGGCCCCCCATGAACGAAAGTACACAAAACTTGGCATGCATTCGGAGGGTGTCATAATGATCCTACACTTTTAATTTTGTGCAGTTTTGACCTTGTCAGCCAGAGATATTGTGATGAAAACACCTAATTTTTTGCTTTTTAATTTTTAACTAGGTGGCGCTATACATGAAATAAGTGGTAATGGGATGGGTTGACATGCCCCTTAAGACCAACATACATAAAAAAGGTGGACCTCCTAGGCCCTACGGTTCTCGAGATATTCACAGAAAACTGTCTCCGGCCACCTACAGGCCAGTTGGTGTATAGTAACATAAATTAATTTATTGTGTGGCCCCCCATGAACGGAATTCCACAAAACTTGGCGTGCATACAGAGGGTGTCATAATGATCCTACACTTCCAATTTCGTGCAGTTTTGACTATGTTAGGTCACAGATACCTTCAATTACAACACCTCATTTTTACTTTTTTGTGTTTAACTAGGTGGCGCTATACATTAAATGAGTGGTTATGGAATGGGTTGACATGGCCCTTGAGATCAACATACAAAAAAATGGTCCTCCTAAACCCTACGGTTTTCGAGATATTCACAGAAAACTGTATCTGCCCCTACCCTCCTTTCGGGATCCAGTCCAGCGGGGGGCTACAGATCAAAACGAAAACGATGGTTCCATGCTATCCATGTGGGGTTACATGCCCACCAAGTTTCGTGTACCCCGGTCTTTCAGTGTCCCGGGAATCATTGACGGAAATTTGGGCATGCGAAAAAGAAAAAAAAAAAAAATCTGACTAAACCTATATAATAAGTTACTCCTCTAGTAAATAGTATTCACATGAAATAAAACAATAAAACATTGAGACCATTCAACAAAGCACACTGGGTAATAACAAATTCAACACATGAACTGGTTGCTATGGACTCGTCTCTAGGCTTCCTCAGTCATTGTAAAGCTGGCGAAGCTGAACATTATCCTAAACTCCATTTCTCAGACGAGCGTCAATTTGGGAGCTTGCATGCTACCACTCCTTCCTTCTCAAATGACTTGAAAAGGCTGTTTGCACAATTTCACAAATAATCACAGGGACCGAAACATACCTAACATGCCAACTTTTTCCAGGTTTATCACATATTTTAACTTTTCCCCCGCTGTCTTGCCGTTTTAATATTTTATCCCATATTAATACTCTCATAACATTAGTCCTGCCATCTGGCCTGTCTCTGTGTTGTCCTGTTGTTACCCCCTTGCCCTTCCAGTGAAACAGATGTCTTCAAATCATCGTTTTGCTTGCTTGAATGCGAACTTAGAGTGATGTTATCCTATATAAGTTAACAGCGTGGTTGTCGTGAGAGCACGATTCTTGGGCGCTTGCAGTGTTCGGCCGTATGTCTACGTGCGCACCTGCCTACCATCAGGCTACTCAGCTACAAGTAGACAAAGCATTTCCCCTGTTTGTATATTCACTCCAAGTTGGCCTACCATAACTTACCAACTCTACACTGTAGACCATAAACTGGCTATTTATATGAAATAACCAAATGTATTTGTTCAACTTTATGAAGCAGAATTACGCACTGCTACTTGGAACGTAACACATTTTTGTTTGAGCAGGAGAGAGAATGACAGGATTAACAAATTGCACTTGTTGCTGGTTACCAATAAATACTAAATATTGTTTTGAAAACAACAAAAACAGAAAGGATGGAGACAGCAAAGCTAGAGATGGGCAGGAACAAGGTCAATTGGTAGAAATGCTTGCCAAAACGTTAGGAGCTGGATGTGTGGATGAATGAAGCACAAGTATACTTTATATGTTAAGTATACATACTGTTAAAGTTAGGCTACATGGTAAACTAAAAGTAAACCAAAGGTACATTTAGCCTTTTTAGGACTATATAAAGTTGACCAAATGAATATAGGCTGTTAGGCGTGAATAAAGTAGGCCTAGGCTACTTTGTTGCTCCAACCCTTCCAACGTTAATGGGGACGAATGTTGACATTTTCCCGTATTTTGGGTGAGAAACCCAGGAAATCTCCCTTACTTTCAATGTTCAGTGTTGAAAGAGAACATTATATGGCGACAGAAATCAACAATCAAACAGGCCACTTTGGTTTTTTGCTGTTTTCATGAATACAAAAGTTGGGTGACCCCCCGCCCCCGATCAAAAAAAAAAGGGTGACCCTCCCCTCAACAAAGAATAAAAAGACATGACCCTCCCCTATTTTCCTCTGGTGGCCCCTTCAATAAATAACGATCAGTCCCTAAATAAGAAGCTACTGACAAATCTCAAAAACACGACCTTGGTGACAACTTCAACCAACAAAGATTTATGTTGGTTTTTAAGATAGCATTGCATATTTAATGAAAATATGTTGAACTTGTTTGCATTGGTTAATATAGGCTACCTCTTATCCCTTGGATGTTTTTGTGTGTGTGTAGCCTACGATTTTTGATAAAATAAAATTTTCGATTTGCTTGTAGCCCATTGGTTACATAGTATAGCCGAAATACATGGATAAGCGGTGCCGGAATTGAACAGTTTAAACTACATGCCCACAAGCGGCAACTGATTTCAGCCAATACACACCCACAAGCGGCGACCGCGAGATAGGCAAGGCGTCTGCAAGCGTCTACGTGCCGCAATAATGGACACGTACCGTCAGACCGACCCTGGCAAATTTGTGATGTCTTCGTAATTGACTTGGCCGCCATATTGGATTTAATCAAAAACACTAAAATGTTTGCAAAGGTCACACATCTGATCTTCACCAAAATTGGCACAGTCCATCATCCGACCATGCCTAATAAAAGTTGTGCTTTTTGTAGCCATATGTAAAACCGTTCGACAGTAACAGCCCATCGAAATCGACGGCGAAGCCACCAAACAGGAAGTGAACTTATATCTCAGCAAGGTTTTCTCGTATCAAGACTAAACAAGAAATGTGGTACATTTTGACCACTGTGTGGCGCTATAATCACAGGAAGTAGGCTCATATCTCAGCAATGCTTACACATATCGAAACCAAACTTGGTACATGGACTTGAAACCCCATCCTGAGGACGCACAATACATTAAGTGACCTTCGACCACTAGGGGGGCGCTAGAGATACAGGAAATTAGCTCATATCTCAGCAACTCCTTTACATATCAAAGCCAAACTTGGTATATTGACTCAGGACCCCATCCTGACGACGCACAATACATTTGGTGTACTTTGACCACTAGGGTCGCTAAATTAGGAAGACTTTCTCGTATTGACAGCAAACTTGGTACGTTGATTCGTGAACACATCCTAAGGACCCACAATAATTTTGGTGACGTTTTACCACTAGTGGCACTATGATTAGCAACACTTTCACCTATCGCAACCAAACTTGGCATGTGGACTTGGGACTACATTTTAAGGACGCACAATTAATTTGGTGTGCTTTGACCACTAGGGGCGCTATATTTATTAACACTTTCACCGATTGTAACTAAACTTGGTATGTGGAGTCCCCATATTAAGACTGCACAATTATTTTGGTGACCTTTGGCCACTGGGGGGGGGTGCTATAATCATAGGAAGTAGACTCATATCTCAACACTGCATTTAGGTATAGAAACCAAACTTTGTATACGGATTCAAGGCCATATCCCAATCCAATCCAGTCCATTCAAATCCAATCCAGTCCAACCCCTTTCCCCTTAAAATCAACCCTCAAAATATAGCCAGGACCGATGCAGGCTTAAAACAAAGTGGGAGAAGAAATTACCCAAGATACCGTGCGAGCTCTTCCGGCATGTTCCTGAATGAAAATAGTAGAAGGCTACTACCGCTAGACACGCCGATGCTGCGCGTGACGTAGGTGAGCACGTTCGCTAAGCTAATTTGTATATGGTGTTCCAATTCATAGGGAAAGATCTTCACCCCCACTTCCGAGGGGTGAAGGGTCGAGGGGACTTTACTGTCGAGGGCAATCAAAACCAAGTGAAAGTTTTAAGGGGGGGAGAAATGGGACGGGCCCTTACTCTTTTCATTATATTAATTAAGAAAATAAGGATGAACAAAAACATGAGTTATATCTTTATTTTATGAAATCAGCAATCAAACCTACTCACTATTATTAGCTAATACATGTACTATCTCGCAGTCTGAAGCAGGTTAAGGGCCAATCTCATTTCTCTGTTTTACCCCTTCCCCTTAGTCTTGCACGTTCTCATGAGAGGAAGGGCTATCCCAATTCTCTTTTGGATCAAGGGGTAGTAGGGCTAAGGGAAGGAGTAGATACCCCTTAAAACCAAGCATTTTCGCAAGCTTGCTTGAAACCGAGGGGTACCCAACATACACCGCTCACACCGGAAAAACAAGCACACCGAGAGATTCATTGATATGAAATGTTGCCATTAATAAGGATTATAAAATTAAAATGGTAATTGTTTTATGTTGCATTCAATCTTGTGACCATATATTGAAGGTCCTGTTCTTCATGAGGAAGTTTTCAAAAATCTTTAAAATTTTGCGAATGTTAACAGCACATCATTATTTGTGCGAATGTCTCGCATTTTACATATTTCCATGTCTGATACCCCGTGAATTGGCAGCATACCATGTCCGAAATGTAAAGTCCGCAGCAGCTAAATTCGCTGAACTTTTTTACCGCTCGTCTGAATGCTGCATACTGCTGCCGACTCCTCACATCTAGGCTATTACAGGTAGCAATTGCTTCTGATGTCAAGTAATGACCAATTGGTTATTATTGTAAAATATCAAAGGAGTTGTGGGATGTTTACATAGCAAACTGCATGTTTATTTTGTTCCCCATCCCTGTTTTATTCACCCGGACCAGGAGGTAGGCCACGAACGAACATAGGCACGATCTACTTTTGTTGAAATAATTCCTGAACGGTTTTATTCAGAGCTGAAAATGCAATGATAGCCTATTTGACAGAAGACAGATGTAGGCCTAGGGTGCTAGTGACAAAATATTAGCTTTCAGTGTGGTACGATCTCTCTGTAAATTACGTTTAATTCAAGTGTTTCAATCATCCCAGCTCTCCCTTATGGTTGGCTAGTGGTGTCTCATTTCATCTCAAGGGGAATATTTTCACCCCTATATCTTGCCACTCGGTTTTGAGGGGCAAGGGCTAGGGGTAAGATGAAGGGATAGGGGAAGGGGTAAAACAGAGAAATGAGATTGGCCCTTATTGTCTTTGAAGTTTTTGCTTTGCTTCTGGGTGCTGGTTGCTCCCTCTCACCGCTTGCTGGTCAACATGGGAGGGACAAAAAGGAACAAGGGAGTGGAGCTCACGCCTGCCGCATCCCAGCATGGTATAGCCTCCGATCCGTTACTGAAATTAAGCCTCGTTGTCGTAGTATGTTCTCCGCTCATTCTGACTTGACTTGATTATTCATTCACAAAGAAAATTGGTGTCCTTGAAGGTTGGATATTTCCTCATTTTTGTTTTACTTAATGCCTTAATTAAAAAATTAGGAAAAAATCCAACCTTTGAGGACACCAATTTTCTTTGTGAATAAATAATGTATCCAAAATAAATAAATACATATTAATATAAAATAAATATTAAATAAGCATACACACCCATATGTTAAATTCCCATAGAGGCAGGCAGATTTTTCTTGCAGTTTTTCATGGATCCAGGATAGCCTACTATGAATCCTCATGAAGTTTCCTTGTTCTTTGGAATTAAAATAGCCCCGTCATCACATACCCTTCACCATACCTAGAGATTTGCGTGGGGTACTTTCCATAAAATCATCTCTCAATGCAAATCAAACCAGCTATTATGCTAACAAATAAAACCACGCCAATATCTAGGTATGAAGGATATGTAATGATGTGGGGCTATTTTAATTCAAAAGGACAATGAAACTTTAGCAGGATGCATAGTATCCTGGATCCATGAAATAACAGGCCTTTAAAAATATAAATCTGCATGCCTCTATGGGAATTTAACACGTGCATATTTATGCCCCCTGTATTTTAAGGAAGAACATTTATTTATTTACGATACATTATTCAAAAAGAAAATTGGTGTCCTTAATGGTTGGAGGTTTCCTCGTTTTTTTTTTATTAAGGCATTAAGATTAATTTCCAAAAGATTTTTTATTCATCTTTTTAGTCAACTTTAGCATGGGTGTGTAAACTTCCGTGAATTCCGGCAACTTTTCAAATAGATCTCCGTTTCTTGAGGTCATCAAGTAGGCTACTGTTGGTATGGAGGGAAAAAAACACACAAATCGGTTTTACCTTGCCAGGCAGCTACAGTGCTACACTCTGGGGCAGGGCTGTATGTTCATTTTTTGCCATGTAGCACTGGTGCCACAGAGGTTAAAATATTTTCAAAGATTCACAAAATCTGTAGCATCAGTATAAAAAACAAATAGGGCAGTTTATCAATTGTGGTTGGGATCTAAGCCTACTGCAACTGGATTGATAAAAGGTCATTTAGTTGCAAACATCTCACCTGGCTATATAGTGTTTCAGAAGAGCAAAATCAATCAGCACGATGCGATAGTTTTTAAAAACCAAATTACATATCCCTGTTAGTTTCATGCAGTCTGACTTTTCAACAGGTATCAAGAAGAGGTCATGCCATTTTTTGTTCATTTTCCTGCTACATATGCATTGGACATCAGCTAATTTATTTTTTAATAACTCGGAACTGCAGCACAGACACACTCATGGTGACGCCTCTCCATCTTTCTGACCACTTCTTCATCCAGTTCAACGTCAGCCTGACAGAACAGCCTCCGGCTCCTCAGCCGATGGTCACGTTCGCCAAGCAACATCCGGAACCTGTCTCCAACGCACTTCTCCTCTGTGGTTGCCTCGGTCTACCTCCACTCAACACCTTCTCCTCTCTGGAGGTTAATGAGGCCACAGACTGGGCTCTGCTCCACACTGACCTCGTGTCCAGACAAGCTGTGCCCTCTTACCACAAGGCCAGCTCGATCCAAACACTCTCATCCATGGCTAAATGATACCCTCCGATCATGGCGCGCAAACTCAGAGCAGCGAGGAGAGGAAATGGCACAAATCCAAACTAACTGATGACCTCAAAAACTACCAGACACTCCTGACCTCCTTCTCAGCCAGCATCACTGCTGCTAAGGCGACTTTCTACAATGACAAAATCAACAGCGCTACAGACACTTTCGAAAACCTTTCTCAACCTTCAAATCGCTACTCAACCCTCAGCTGCTTCCTCCTCCATCCAGCCTTACTGCAGATACCCTCGCCTCATTTTTTTACAAACAAAGTGGCGGCAATCAGCAGTCAATTCTCTACATGCACACTCAACGCATCTGACTCAGATACGCACTCCCTACAACCTCTAGGGACTGCTGGAACATCTTTTTCAGCATTCACGCTCTCTCTCGAGTGAAGTATCTAGACTCCTGACATGCAGCCGTCCTACCACATGCTTTCGCTGGACCCTATACCTCTGAGCCTACTTCAGTCCATCAGCCCGACCATCGGCTCCAGTTATCACACATGTGATCAATGCCTCGCTAACCTCCGGCACATTTCCAACAGCGTTCAAAATGGCCGGGTAACACCGTTACTTAAGAAAGCTTCTCTCAACCCTGCTCAAAGTCGAGAACTACCGCCCTGTCTCCTCCTGCCTTTCCTATCCAAAGGCATTGAACGAGCAGTCTCCAAACAGGTCTCTGACTTCCTTTCACAGAACAACCTTCTGGATCCAAATCAGTCTGGGTTCAAAAGGCCCTCTACAAACGGCTCTGTTGTCTGTAACAGAAGCCTTAAAAGAAGCCAGGGCGACCGCTCGGTCATCAGTACTCATTCTGCTTGACTTATCGGCTGCCTTTGACACGGTTAATCACCGCATCCTTCTCTCTATACTCGCTAACATGGGAATCTCGGTTCTGCTCTCTCCTGGTTTGAATCCTACCTCACAGGGCGCCTCGTTTAACGTATCATGGCTTGGTCAGCTATCTGCACCTCATCATCTCACCACAGGGGTCCCCAGGGCTCAGTGCTGGGCCCCTTCTCTTTGCTATCTACACCACCTCCTTGGGACAGATTATCCGTTAGCATGGCTTCTCATACCACTGCTATGCAGGCGACACACAGCTCTATCTGTCCTTTCCACCTGATGACCCCTTGGTTTCAGCACGGATCTCGGATTGCCTCTCAGACATAGCTCCATGGATGAAGGCACACCACCTCCAGCTGAACCTCTCAAAGACTGAACTACTGGTCCTCCCAGCTAAACCTACCATACATCACGACATCAACATCAAATTTGACTCCCTGTCTGTTTCACCTACCAGGACTGCAAAAATCTAGGAGTTGTTCTCGACAACCAACTAAACTTCTCAGATCATGTTGCCTCAGTCGCCCGGTCATGCCGTTTAAGCACTCTACAACATCACGGAAAATCAGGACTTACTTGACTCAAGATGCTACCCAACTTCTGGTTCAGGCAATAGTCATCTCGACTCGACTACTGCAATGCCCCTCCTGACAGGTCTCCCAGCCTGCGCAGTGAAACCACTTCAGATGATCCAGAAGCGGCGGCCTGGTCTACAACCAACCCAAAGGGCACATGTTACCCGCTGCTCATCCAGCTACACTGGCTACCTATGGCGGCCCGCATCAAATTCAAGGCTCTAACGCTTGCCTACAAAGTAGTCTCGGTTCTGCTCCCACCTACTTGAATGCCCTCATACATACAGACATACGCTACCTCAGAGACTGCGGCTCCTCAGATCTAACGACGCGTCTAGCTCTACCACCGTGCGCTCAAGCCAATCAAACTTTTCTCATCTGTTGTTCCTCGTTGGTGGAACACACTGCCAGCTCCTACAAGGGCAGAGACATCCTTCTCCATTTTCAGAAAACTCCTGAAGACCCAGCTCTTTAGGGAACATCTCCTCTCATAGCAACACTTACAACAAGTCTTACTGATCCTAGCACTCACCAGCCGTCTCAAACTGACAAGTAACTGTTAAAAACAGCACTCACTGATGCACTTATTCTTACTGTACTCTAATGTTTTTAAATTGTCCTAAAATTGTTGAGAACTGCTCTAAAACTTAAACTGTTTACTATGTTGTTAGTCGCTTTGGCTAAAAAGCGTCAGCCAAATGTAATGTAATGTAATGTAATGAATAAGTAGAAGATGTGCTGAATATTTTATTCTACTACCATTTTATTCATGTTCAGTTCATATCTCTGGGTTTTTAGATCAGAGCATATTCAACTTTGTCATTGGACGAGTGAAATACCAGTAACAACATTCAGTTTTACATCTAACCAGTGGTTCAAATGAGTAGGCTAACTGACATGTCAAAAAGTGAATCCACGAAATGAGTCACTATACCATTCTATTCACATACAGTAGGTAGCCTACTGAAGATAGCTGAAGGTCTGTTAAAGCAGCCCTAATTAAAGTGTCATTAAGGTTTTTTCAGAACCGATAATGTTCTTGTAAAGGCTAATTAAGCACTACTAAGCAAGACGTGTTAAGTTGCGCATAAAGCATGAAGTGGGCTCAAATTTGACAGATAGAAACAAATGGTCCCTGTGGACTTTGTTCTTTGAAGTTTTACATTTGAATGGTGTTGTGTGGATTCTAAGTTGTTTGTTTTAAACTGAACTAAAAATGCAAAGCATGATCAAGGTGATTGCCACAAACGTCTACCTCTGCTTGCCTAATCTGCATGCACCTCGGCTCAGTCAGAAGATACTTTCACTCTAAAAAATGCTGGGTTTCAACACAGCATTGGGTTATCTTAACCAAGCAAATTGGGTTACTAAATTTAACCCAACAACTGGGTTGAAATTTAACCAATATGTTGGGTTATGTTGACACAACTGTTTAGTTAAAGTTACGTAATGTTTGGGTTATTACGTAACCCTAACCCTAACCCAAATCCCAAAAAAACTACTGTTTGATTTTTAAAATACAACCAGTATTTGCTTGTACAAACTTTTTATAACTCAAAGTTTGTATTACTTACTTGAAAGTCACACCTTCTGTTAACACCTTTAGGCCTGATATAGACAGTCTATATGGCCATCAAAAGCCATGCAATGAAATAAAACAGTTCGACATAATTATTTATTTGATAGTTTTCTTTATTTTTGAATAGATAGCCTAGTATAAAATGCATGTGTTACCACCAAGAACCACCCAGTAAGTTACATGGCTATAATATGAGTCTACCCTGAATGATTTAATAAGATGTTGTTTGGCATGATTATTATTGTAAGTTACGTGTGTTGTGAAGAGACTACTTCGACTGTGTTATAGCTAACATTAGTTGACAAACGTTAGCCACGAAGCATAGCAGCTATTTAACTAGAAATGCAATTCCAAGGAATTACCAGTGCATGAAAATGCAAAAATTGTGATGTAAAATATCATGTATAGTTAAAATAGATAATACAGAGATGGTTACTACAGTGATGCTAGGATAGACATGGTGGTTGCATAGCTTAATAAAAGTTGATAGTTTAAAAGTAGACCGTTTAAAAGTTGAATGAGTAGACCGTTTAAAAGTTGAATGTAGATAGTTTAAAAGTTGTTGATAGACAGCTAGTTTAATAGATAGAAAGTTTAATGATAGTTTAAAAGTAGACCGTTTAAAAGTTGAATGTAAATAGTTTAAAAGTTGTTGACAGACTGATAGTTTAATGAATGTTGATATTCAAATAGTTGAATAGCTGTGTATAGGTAGATGATAACTGAACGTTGGAATGGCTCTAATGTTTGCTAGCAGTTATGCTAACAATTTTAACTATGCTAACAATGCTAAACATGTTACTTAGCTAATGTTTTCTAATAGTTTTGCTAACAATGCTAACCATGTTACTTAGCTAAGTTAGCTAATGTTTTCCAGCAGTTTTGTTAACAATGCTAACTATGCTAACTAGCTACAGTGGGTAGGTCCTAGTTGATGACAAGTAACAGTTACAATGGCTAAACAGTTAAAAAGTTTAGTAGTTTAAAGGGTTAAATTGTTTAACAGTAAATTATTGTAGTGAGGACTTTTATTTTGAAACAGTTTTTGGCAGAGGAAGCAGTTGAACAGGATGTGTAGTCTTAAGACAATGATAATAGGCTTGTTCGTCTTTATGCAGATCTGACTTGATGTGATGCATGCTGGGTTCAACACAATGCATACTGGGATGGACAAAATGCTTACTGGTTAGAAATCCTGTCCGACTTCTGTCAGCCGGGGAGGGACTTACCACCGTGACACCATGTCACATGACCTTAAAATATCGCGGGAGTCTTAGCCTGCAGACAGAACTTGCAGTTGCCTTCCACGATCTGAAACACGCCCTCATGACGTAATTTCAAAGACGTGATAGGGCCATTTGGGAGGAATCTCCTCTTGACGATTTTGACGGGTGTCTCATGCTGCGTTATGTTGGAATCATGGGCGTAGATTTAGGGTGGGACGCTAAGGACTAGTCCTAATCAAAATTTTAAGATGACAAAATTGTCCCCACCAATATTTTAGCGAACTTATTTGTACTGCTGATCATTCCGACAGCCAGCCGCGACAATACAAGAAACATCAGGGTTATCTGACACTTGGGCTACACGCATGGAGAATGCCAATGCACAGGCTACTTTGCAGTGGCAGTCAAGCGAGCAGGTGCGTCAACAACAACGGTAAGTTACCAGGGCTGTCTGCCAATACATACCCCATAAAAGGCCAAAGTAAAACATTTTGATATTGAATTTGACTGACAGAGCTTTCAATTCGGCAGCCATGGCCTACTGGTTAGCGCTTTGGACTTGTAACCGAAGGGTTGCCGATTCGAACCCCGACCCCTCATTGCTACCCGAGCGCTGCTGTTGTTTCAGGCAGCTCACTGCACCGGGATTAGTGTGTGCTTCACCTCACTGTGTGCTGAGTGTTTCACTAATTCACGGATTGGGATAAATGCAGAGATTATATTTTCTTAAATGCAGAGATTAAAATATACTTATACTTACAATTAACCACATTATAATTAGTGTTAATTTCGTCAGAGGAGACGAGAGGAAATATGTTCGTCAAAGACGAGACGATGACGAGACGGCAGTAATGTCCTGAAACACTGACTAAGACTATCTTAAGATGCATTATTGTTGACGAAAAAAGACGAGACTAAAATGTTTTGCATGAAATAAAAACTAAGATAAAATCTCCCTTCATGTTGAATATCTAGCTGTTACGTTTTCAAAATATTCCGAATGAGTTCATACGCAACAGCTTTCCTGTAGGCTAGTCTACGTGCTGCTGCTGCAACCCTGTGGCTGCAACACGAAACTACATGGAACACGAACACTGGAGATTTCTGCCAGAGTTAGCAACCTAAGCTTTATGCCACAATGCTACATACCCAGAAGTTGAAGCTTCTCTCATACAAATTAACATCCCCCAGAATGTCCATACGAAAATGTTCAGCATGTAATGTCAACTATTCATCTAGTTAGACTGATGATGCAAAGTTTGCTAGCAAGTAAGCTAATATGGAAAGTTCGCTAGCAAGATGGAGAGTCTGTTTGGGGAAATGTTGTGATTATGATATCGCCATCTAGCGAGGCGGAGTAAAACATTAATAGTTCGGCCTACGACAGTGTTTCTCAAACTTTTTCAGTTTCAGGACCACTTAACTAACCCTAGCTAAAAAAAAAAAAGATTAGACCTACTTCAACAGTAGCCTATAATTAGTCTACACAATAGGCCTACTTACTGAACCACCTTGCTTATTGTCTTTGCACTTTGCTTATTGTGTCAGAGGATTCATACTGTATGATTTAAACTGGCATATCTTACATAGTCAGTGTTGCAGAACTGTTTGGATTTACATACAAGTTATATTGCAAACAACTCATCTATATTATATTTTACCACGTCTGCTTGCGGACCACTTGTGATCCCCGGACCACACTTTGAGAAACACTGGTCTACGAATATGACAGTGGTCCAGTCAAATCTTTTACTGTCTATGGTCAAATCCCAGCCGCGCTATAACTGTAGCTCGACTTACCTGTGTATGTAAACATACTGACTGACAAAAAATCAGAATGAGTAATTATAACAGAGTAGCCCTGTGGACACACAATATTGTTGGAAAATTGAGATGTGTGAAACACTATTTGACTCATGGTAATCAGAAATAATTTGTTATAAAAAAAAGACTAAAATGTGTTGACTAAAACTGACTAAGACTAAGATACCTTTAGTTTCCTTTTGACTAAAACTAGACTAAAATGACGAGACTTTTAGTCGACTAAAACTTGACTAACAAAAATGATATTTGAATGACTAAATATGACAAAGACTAAAAAGGACATTTCGTCACAAGACTAAGACTAAGACTAAATTAAAAATAGGTGACAAAATTAACACTAATTTATAATCAATAGGCCAAAATCATAATTGTGTATCTGTGCCGAATTTCGTAATTCAAGTCCAGTGTAGAACTGAATAAAAAAAACCTTAAGGCTGTATATCTTGAACTTCTAGTATGTGAGAAACTTGACTTGCCTTAATATCTCCAACCTCAAGCATGCAGCTAATAAGGAAATATAATTGTTATTTAATTAAACAAGGTGAACTTCTCCCCACTGTGCAATGCAGAAAAGGATGCTACAAGGAAGGGAATTCAAACACACTCAACACCTTACCATCTATTGATGTCATTGTGGTTCATTGAGATATCTGACATTTTTTCTGTTAATTAGCTTGGATACAAAAGGACATTGTTGCCTTTGTCGATGTCCTTATGTGAACTTGCACAGGTAACCTTGCTCATCTTTACTTGCGTACGACTTCACACCAGTGCTTCAGGGCAGCCGTGGCCTACTGGTTAGCGCTTCGGACTTGTGACCGGAGGGTTGCCGGTTCAAACCCCGATTAGTAGGCACGGCTGAAGTGCCCTTGAGCAAGGCACCTAACCCCTCACTGCTCCCTGAGCGCCGCTGTTGTTGCAGGCAGCTCACTGCGCCGTGATTAGTGGGTACCTCACTGTGTGTTCACTGTGTAGTGTGCTGAGTGTGTTTCACTAATTCACAGATTGGGATAAATGCAGAGACCAAATTTCCCTCATGGGATCAAAAGAGTATTTATACTTATACTTCAGACCAGAGCTGATGCTTCAGCAAAAGGCCATCAAGCTGTGAATGTCGTTGAACACAGCTGTTCTCACATTAGCTGATTGCGATAAACATTAACCATTGTTGCCTAATTACCAATTATTCATCAAGTAGTATCTACTTTTTTTTAGTGTTTTTCACATAGTATTTTGCAGTATTTTTAAAATACAAAAATACACACCAATAAAGTATTTTGATACAAAATACAGAGCCATTTCCTTCAACCCAATAAAATAAAAATTACAAAATACTATTTTGTATTTGAAATACATATTACATGTTTCAGAAATCTTGACATGGGTTGCAATATACAGGTAGTGGGCTCTCTGTTAATTTTAATGAGTAGGCCTAAGCCTAAGTTACAGCATTTCTATCACAATTGACCAGACTTTGACCTTTGGTCTGCTTTTAACAAAATTCTGGCTATGATTGTTCCTTTTATTGCATCATGAGCCATCACTGTGCCTATTGCATTCTACTGTTGTTAGCCTTAAGCCTAGCTCAGTCATTATGTTATACCACATCACCCTCCATTAGAAGTGCAATGAGCTGCATTGAGCATAATAAACTGCATTTAGAATTCCAAATTCATATTTCTAGATATTTTGGTGAAAGTAACTCAAAAGTAATACAATAGTAGTGTAATGCCTTACAATTCAGATACATATTATAATGTAACAAATTACTTTGAAAGTACAGTAATGAGTAATACATAATACGATTTTGAAGTAACTTGCCCAACACTGATGACAACCATCACTTTCTATGTATGTCTGTGTTTGTGTGTGTGTGTGTGTGTGTGTGTGTGGAGGGTCAATCAAATTCTATGATTGCCACTGATGTGAATGATCTCACAAATCACACAAACCAAATCAAGTTTTAAAAAATCGCAAAAGTATCGAAATTGAGATTCTTCACTTAGTATTGGTATTGAAACACTAATGTTGGTATTGTGACAACAGGAGTTGGGGATGTGTCCCCACCAAAGCTGAGACCAAACCTACGCCCTTGGTTGGAATATGCGAAAATTAACAGAAATCGAAGGGATACCTTCTTATATGTGATTTTTCTGCAACAATGGTAGGCTAGCCTACTGAAAACGTTAGCATATTCTGTTATTTTCTGCTGTTGGCTAAATAGACACACATATAGGGAAAACACTTGATTTTGAATTTATGTACAATGCAGGCCTGTTAACTGTATGACAACAGTGGTTTATTTAAACTACATCATAATAATTTATTTCGTCAGTCATCAAGCTCATTTTAATGAGTAAGAATGAAAGTTCTGCTGTGTTTATTGCAAACAAAATTTTGCGATCCCGTTCCGTCTCCCGCGAGTCACGTCAGGCAGACTGTAGCCTGTCTCTCCGGGATGAGCTGCCCTCTGTTATAGCTCCTCCCGGCTAGCCTCTGAAGATCACGTTTACGTAGAGAGCCAGACAAAGTCAGATTCAGTCAAACTCAAACAAGCTTATTGTATGCTTAAAGCCTGAGACTGGCAGTTGCTCCAGGTGGCCTGGCCACCTGACCTAGGATTCTAATTGCTTAACGGCTCTATTGGGATGTCATCAGCCCAATGTTAAGTCTATGGGGAAATTTTGAGTAGTTTTTAATTAATAGTTTAAAAAGTATAAAAGTTACAAAGATGAAACGTACATAGCACTCATGTCCTAAGTAGACGTAACATAGTTTGAATGAAGTTTCTACGTTAAACGGTTGAAGCTGCATTAAATGCGTTAGTAGTAGAAGAAGCCTAGGAAGAACAGTACAGTGCATTTTCATGCATAATTAGCATAAAGTTACCAAGTCTGGTACTAACGTTACCTACCAGCTGTTGTTTGTTGTAAAAGTTCGTTTTGTTTCTGTTTTTATGAGTCTGTCTTTGTGTAGATTTAACATTAACAGTAGCTGATATTAGCTGGAATGAATGACACCTGTTAATCTGCTTGAAGCTGAACGAAATTGGCAGGCAGAATATTCCTTGATATCATGACGGGTATGTCTCTGGGTGGACTTTTAAAATCCGTCTGGATAAAAATAAATAAATAAATGCAGATACATACCTTCCGAAATCACCTGATTTCCTTTGCATGTTGACAGACTGGACGGTTGAAAGAATATGCCTGCCTATTTTTTTCCCTCGACCTTCAAATAACTATGCAGCTGTGTTGAAGTCACCTTGGTGCTGGGTAGTGTAGGCTACTCTCCACGTCAGGTGGGGGACAGGAGGGAGCACAGCCCTAAACTATCAACCCAGCAAGCTGGGTTACAGAAATGACCCAATATGAGTAAAAACAACCAAAAACCAAACAAAATAACAAAAACCAAACAGCCTCAACCCAGTGTTTGGGTTGAAAAAAATAACCCAGCATTTTTTATTCGCTTTAGGCTAAACATAGCCCATGTCTTGCTCGATTCGAAAAGAAAATTTGCAAGGTGTTTGATTTGGAGTTGAGGATACTAGGCCTACAAACAAGTAGACATGCATTTTTTTACTTGCGTCGACTACAACTACCACGTTGAAATCAAAGTAGCCTGCATCGATTTACTGCCCACAGAAGTATAGCCTACACATGCACTTCAAACAAACAAGCATTTCACAAGGAGGCTACACTGGGCACATTACTGAAGCCCTCAGTTCACAACGTGCAAAATAGTAAAAGACTGGTATATTTTTTGTCAAATGTAGGCCTATGCGCCGCTATCACATCTGGTGTAGCCAGTTGCACTGATCACAGTGGAAGCTAATTGGTGTAGCCTCTGTCAGTCTCACATGCATGAATTGTATTGTATCCATGGAGGTATTATATATAACTGGAGAGTGACTAAGTCCCGCCCTCCATACAAATGAATGGTGGAGGCTAGGCTAGTAAATCCGGCCAATTCATAGTCAACGCCATCTTGAACACTGGTGTTCGGATCCAGCGCCAGTCGGCTCTGACCATGCGCCAAGTTACAAAGCTGGAAATGACGCATGGACCAACGTCGATTTTTATTGGATATTCTGTAAAAAGAGAGTCGTCCTCCAGTAAGAGGGTGGCGATAATGCACATAAAGTCCTTGCCTCATAACAAGAAGAAGAAAAAGTTGGTCGGGAACGCGCATGGAGTCCAAGTGAAGTCGCCCTGAAGCGCAACTTAATTTCATTGGATAACAGCGGCTCTAACTAAGAGCGGTCTGCCTGCTGTCCTGCTGCAAAATGCAAATATCCATTCGAACATGACGTGAAAAATCCGTAGTCGAACTATAAATAAACTATTCGGTTTTTAGTGCCAAGTGTAGCGCATTTTTACAGTCTTTGGTTTGTTTTTTATTTTATTGTTTGCCATCTCATAGCGGGTGCTCTAAACATATTCTAGCGTTGGCCCATGACCAAATCAAGCCAATAATAGCCAGTAGCCACAATAATGACTGGAGCCAGAGCCCTCAATAGCCACCCTGTTTTGAAAATAATATTGAAGATATTCAATATTATTGAAGATAGTATTGAAGATAACGCGACAGAACGGTCAGCCTGAGCGACAATTACGCCCCCAACTTCGTCTAAAATGTGGTGTCTTTACTTTGAGTTGTACACCGCAGATGGTGAAGTAACCGTTAAAGAGAATGTTGTCTCGCGGACTCAGCAAAAAACAGTTTATTGCGCATCCACGACATCAATCTTAAGCTCACCTGTGGAGTTACCATCCAAATGAGGCAGCGTGTCAGAGGCACAGTAGACGGCCAGAGCATCGCCAGGCGTCCAACATCGACTGATTGCATACTTTCCGTAAATCCTAAATTATGTCCGGCGTCTGCTATTTACTTAGGCTGCGCAAAGCACAGGTATTTATTTGAGGTAGGCTTATTTGAGGCAGACCTTTTCTACGTTATTGAGACATGCGTTTTGTTTGGAGCGGCATACCAAGCTATCAAACGCAGACGATTTTCGGTTTTGGTATGAATTTACTTTTTGACTTTTATTATATAGTTAAATGTTGAGACTGATGGGCATTTAGATCTAGAGGGTATTTGATGATCACTGTAAAGTTTCGTGTAGTTGAAAAAGTGTTGGAATTTCCAGCTGTTTATTGCGAGACGAGGCCTTTCCTTCATTCATTGAACGTGCGCTGTGCTCTAATGGAAACCTTATTGCATAGCGAAGTAGCCTAAATTTAGTTTTTTTTTTTATTATGCATGGTTTACTTTTTATTAAATTTGTAGGCTGGAAAGCCTCGCGGCAATGTTTAAATGTAGTAGCCTAGTGCTTCAGCCTCTGGCAAGCTATAAAGGGGGCGGCTATAGGTTGAGAGCAACGTGTTTGAGACCCATGGTGTAACGAGACAAGGTCTTTATGCCGCTGTTGTGTAATTTATTGTCTTTAATCATGTTTAGGCTATGTTTGTTCGGAACAAACAACAACGAAACAAGATCAATACAATTTTCTTTATTTGTCATATGATGGATAAACAACCACAATATGCACGTCTTCTCATAGGCTCCTCAAGAAATACGCACTGAATAATGTTTGGCTGTAGCCACCGGATAGGTACCCGCCCACCAACATGTACGCGCATGAGAGCTCGTGCCCAACACGGATTTTCGTGCATGGAGCTGGTGTCACTCCCCGATGTGAGTCGCGCATGCGTCACTTTGCTACTTTGCGACTACCAGTGCCGTTAGCCACAGAATAATGACATTAGCCTACACAGCAGTAATGTATTATTTAGCGTAAGGCATCACATTTTCACTGCATGATCTCTAATGTTAGTTCTAGATTAGAGGCTGAAGTAGACTGGTAGCGAGAGACTTCTGTAATATCAATACAAATTGACCTACATAACGAAGTTTGTTCACTGCTGGCAAGTAAGTAAGCAATCAAGCACAACAAAGGCTGTCACTTGAATGGCGTTTGCTAACGTTAGCAATCAAACAATCTTAGATAGCTAAAACGTTTTTGAAACAGAAAAGTGAATTATTTTATGGATTTCAGTCGGATCCCTTGCCGTTATGCCGTAAAACCTATCAATCTGAGCATGCGTGACTCACATCGTGGAGTGACACTGGTTCCAAATGCTCCATGCAGCGCCATATTTGAAAATGGCGTATGCTAACATGCCGAAGCTAATCTGCACGCTCTTGACCCCCTGATTGTATCGCACCAGTGCTACATTGGTAAATCATCCATTGCACAGACTGACTTTTTGTATTATGTATGAAAAATATGTTGCACTGTACAGTCCTGGAGGCATGTTCATGAATACTCAAAAAAATGGAAGGTGTAACTAAAAGAAACTTGTGACCACCAAAATGCTGGCATACACTACAATAATTTTAAAGCAACAAAATTAAGACTTAATATTACCATATTATTTAATGTTATTAACCAGAACAGGGCTCTAGAGTGACCAATTTTTAAGGGTGCGACTATAAACTTCTTCCTGGGTCGCACTGGTGCACCTAACGTCATAAGGGTGAGCGCCTAGACTTTCCTCACATCTGCTGTCTCTCCACAGACTGTGTTAGTTGTCCTTTGACTAGTGTTGCACGGTGCACCAATACTACAAAACTATCCCTGAAATTAGAAACGTCACAATACCTAGTTTTATTACTGTCGAATTTATACTTAAAGGGAAACTTGGCAGGATTTCCCCCTCTGCTGGAGAAATTGTGCATTATGCTATTTCAAACTGTGGGAAAAGGTAACGATAAAGCACATGGATTTGTTTACAAGCTAGCGAACGGTTAGCATAGGTTTGGCAGAACTATGTGGATGTTACAAGGTAAGAAACACGATTTAAAACTAGTTTCTTGTTTCTCACTTCTCTTTCCGGGACGGTAGTCTCAATGTTGCAAGGTTGGTTTTTAAGCCTGAGGGCGCTAGGGTTTGCGGGGGAAAGTCACCATTTTCACCGGAACAGGTCATTTAACCATCCAAATGATTTCTAAACGGGTTTATTACGTTGAAATAGTTGCCAAGTTCCCCTTTAAGAATGACAGTCCATGCTTCCTGTAGCTATGTGTCTTTTCTCCTCAGACACACACAGCTTTTAACCTGCAGCTGTGTGCCGTTGACTTGCGCTAGCCTAGCACCTGCGAACTCTGCAATTAGAAGGACTGGATGAAACTTGTTGAAAACGGTCTCCACTGATAAATATCACACTTGCTTACTTGGAAATGAGGTCCTATGTCCAAAATCCTGAACCACCCCTTTAAGTTGATTTGGACCTCTCAAGTTCGAGTTGCTAACCTACCTAGGCTATGGAATTTAGTTAATTTAGGTCTACTGTTTTAGGTTTAATAACATTTCCAAAATAAGCTACACAACTGATGGGCAAACTTTTACATCTTTAGAGTTACGTCTGTTAACACACGTGTCATGTCTATCATTAATGTAGTGCTCACCAAAATCATAAAAAAATTACATTGCAAGACAATTCTCTTCTAAGGTCCTAAAAAGATTTTAGTTTTTTTATTGTTTTTTTTAACATTTATTTTACCTAATGACAAACATAATAAATTGCATCCATATGGCCTTGGACTATGTGCGACTATTTTCCGCTAGCCTAAAACCAAGAGAATGAAAGCTAATTACTTTTTGTTCTTCTTAAAGTAACAGGCACTCAATTAGACCTACCCACCACCACTGTAATGGCATTAGACAAGACAAGTGTAATAGTTTAAAAACAATATTAAGTATTCAAATGACTAAATATCTTTAGCCATTAGTATTTATGCAGATCAAAATACTATAAATTAACAAAATATATAAAGTTTATGAATTCAAAAATATGGAAGAAACATGACAACCGATAATTTTCCGTGTGTGTGGAGGGTCGAGCAGATTGCCACTGATGTGAATAATTACACACTATTCAATATTACTGATTGTGTCAAGAATCAGTAATATTGATCAAAAATCCAAATCAAAACGATCATTCCTGGTCCATGCTCTGACAAAAGCTCAGACACAGAATGTATATGGAGAGTGATAAAAAGGTGACCTTTTTAGCCTAGGTAGCCTGAAAATTTGGGCACCACAAACTTGTGCTGGTGCACCTACATAAAAAGTTAGGCGCACCAGTGCAACCAATGCAAATAGTTAGTCTGGAGCCCTTTGGAATCTCCCTTGTAAAACCACTTCACCAATCGGTGACATCCTTTATTGAGGCTTTAAAAAAAGTTCTTTGTACAAAACATTTTTCACCGTAGTATATGTATATATAAAAACACAGGCTGATTTAACGGATAGGTTGATGGACAATGCTGCTAGTGGGTTTTGTAGTCTTTTTGACTGGATCTTTTTCAAAGCAGTTCCACATTCTGACTGTTTCATCAGCAGCCACACTTGCAACTGTGGAGCCATCAGGACTGAGGGCCATGTTCAAAACTCTGCCGTCATGGCCTATAAGAGTAAAATAAATAAACATTTAAATAAGTAACATTAGTTATTAAATTATAACACTCACACAAAGCAACATCAGTGAACTTTGTTGTAATAGGAGTAGTTTCACCAGCTCTCCTACCTTCAAGCTCTGCCACCTTGGTAAGAGAGGGATACTTCCATATACTGATGTTTTCATGAGCAAAGCCATGTGAAGATACCAGCTCCTTGTAGTTTGGTACAAACAGCAATGATGATATCTGTATGTAAAAAGTGGGTAGTCAATTGAAGGCACATGAAAAGAAAAAAGCTACAGGATGGGGAGAATAACACTGTAGGGGATGGATCTCGGTGCATCCTCCCCTATAGACAACTGGGGGGTATTCCAGAAAGCAGGTTTACTGGCTTAACTGGGTATGTTAACCTAGAGTTAGCGGTAAACCTGGGATTTCAGTTCCAGAATGCTCAAATATGATCAGGCTATGTGAGTTAACTATGGTAACATAGGCTCTGAACTTAACCTGGTAGGGGTAGGTTTTGTTCGGTTATTTCAGTGCATGTTCAACCAGGCCGCTATTACTACACTTGTCACACAATGGCGTTTCATTTTGACGAAGGTCCGATTGACAAAGAAGCACAAAATCATGTAATATTCATCCGTGCAATTCACCGTGAGAGGGCGATAAGACCACGACGTCACATGATAGCCTATCCATTCTTTTCCAAATAAGCTTAAGAGCGCTAGTTTTTCAGCTGAATCCTAAATAGGCTAGCCTACTTGAAAAGCATTCTCCATCCCTACATTACGCATGGTGGATTAGAATAGAATAAAATAAAACTTTAATGTAGGCTAGCTAGCCTACACCATAGTGGACATTTGTCTTTGGCTCACCAGACAGATGGACAAACATCTCAGACACATTGAAGATATATTTAAAACAAGTACACTACAAAAAAGGAAAAATATAGAAAATTAATAAATAAGTTATATAGTTAATATAGACTACATAACAGCTCAGCCGGGTATGCGTGTTGTCACTAAGTTTGGTTAAGAATGCTGATGGCATTTGGGATAAAATAGTTTAATAGGCTACACACGCTCTCCGACTGGGAGTTTTTGTAGTGTTGGAGACGCAGAGCATATCGGCAAGCTGTCGCTCGGTGCGTAAAGTTTGCCTTGCGCTAAAGCAGGTGCAGCTTCATTCGTTTTCCTGGACACAAACCCACGAGGATCATTAAAGTGTAGTTTCACCAACTGGCAGGTCAGCATCACAGTTTTTTAAAATGTGCACCAACGATAGGCTGTCTTAGCTGGTGAGCTTCAATTAACAGGCTTCGGCTTTTTCAGAATGTCCTTAAGGTCGAATGGATGGGTCATAGGCCACTTCTATTTTTGTATGCTCTCTTAATGGTGTTGGTGTTTAAAACACATTTTTATTTTAATAATTGACAGATGATGTGATGATGCTTCACATCTTTATAAACATGGAGGCGAAAAGGCAGGGCCCAGTAGGCCTACACGATGCCAGGAATGATGTACCGGGAATCTAATTTGAGCGACATATTTCCACAGGGTGCGTTAGGGCAGGCCTACACCTTACTAGAATATTATCAGATCCACTACAGACTAATTAATGTGTAGGCTGTAACTTAATGTTATATGTGCAATTACAGGAGAACTTGATGGGTATGCTACTGGAGGTTAGATGATGGGCTACCCATGCCTTCTGACATTAATCACCCTTCCGATGCTGGAGCGCAAAGGTTTAACTTGGCCCACAGCTGCAGAACATGCGTTCAAATAGAACATTACATTTTGGGATTCTCAAGGAGTCTATGGCCCACTCAATCTGTGACAAGGTAGGCTAGTTTAAGAACGCATCATTCAAAGCAGTCAATACAATAAGTAATGTCCACTGAATTATTTACTTGTGCTTTTGACATTAAATAGGCCATCCTAAGCGTACGCATTTTCACGGTCAGTTAGGCTTTTCTCTGCCAAGCAAGGTCTTGTTCCTTGGCAGACGCTCAAGTATTGCTCTTTTGTTATTACAGTTCTCTCCTCCTCGTAAGCCTTGAGGAGAACTTGCTACTCCGCCTCTCGTTTCGCCGGTTTCACTCATGGTTTCGACTCTCAGTAGATGATGCCTTTATAAGTTCGCTGTGAACGCGCACAACTCTAGGTTACCCAACACAGGGTTGATTGAACTAACTGGTAAGTGCTGACTGTTGCAGGAGACGTAGTGTAGGCCTAGCAGCCATCAGCTCATCAGGGGGTAATAGTATGGAAACAATTGAAAAAACGTTGGGTAGGCCAAATATGTGGTCCATACTGTAGCATACTGGCACGCATAACTCAAAGCAGCAAAAGCCGACGTTCCTAACCCTGCTCACAAGTGACACCTGGTGGTTGTTTGGATCATTGCAGCTTCACTGGTGAAAGACGTGTGAGGTCAGGTGAGAATCACACGTGAAGCCAGACAATTCCAAGTGGTACCCACTGTATTTTTTGGTTACATACAAATAGACGGTTTGCAGTTTTCCTTAAAGCCACTAGTTATTTTGTAAATTACTACATATCAGTTATCATTTGAAGAAGTACAAATGGTAACTAGTGTTATTCATTAACAAAAAGTATGACAATTATTTTGGTCCACAACATTTTTTTCCATGATTAAGATAGATCAAATAGATAAAGAGATATTTCATAACAGAATCCATTTGGCAAACAGAACACACACTGCTTAGCTAGACAAGCGCCACCCGCCTTAACTGTTGTCGACAGACTTCAATAGCATTGTACTCAAACACTACAATAAACACACGAACACTCAAAATAAACATGTAAACTTTGGACTTAAAAAAAAAAAGCAGGAATTCTCCTTTTTCATATACCGTAAAACTCCAAATAATAGCCCAGGATTTTATTTTCCCAAACTGCACCGGCTAGTATTAGAGACAGGCGTCTATATAATTTCCTTTACACAAAACTTTTCCTCTGCAAAGATGGAAAATATTATGGAATTAATCACTTCAAACACACTGAATGTCTACCCTGACTAGGCTATCCGATGACAATTACGGGACATCAATCATTTAGTGTTGAGATATTCATCGAGTGAGAAGATGCAAATAGCGGGAATAGCCAGAAAAGATGAAACACGTTTTAATCTAACATAATTTACAAAGAGAGTATTACACTGAAAGCTCATATTTGGTCACTAGCAACCTAGTCTATATCTGTCCTCTGTCAAAAACAGTTGCATTATCAGCCCTGACCAAAACCGTTCAGGAATTATTTAAGCAAAAGTAGAACGTGCATAATGTTTCATTCTCCCTCTTTTTTGGAACGAATGAAACCGCATGAGCGCATGAACCATATAATCTCCCGTATTTTAGTTTTAACAGTCAGCTTACATTTTAAATCATAACCTACTTCTATCTCTTTATCGCCATGATGGTATGCATTTAGAATTAAGAATAACGTTTGCGAACCCTTTTGTTTTGTTGCCAGCATAAAAACAAGCTTACCATCGCCTATCCGCAAATTTGAAACAAAAGGGATGAACTGAATGATTGAGTCAGACATATAGGCATAGTTCATTTTGAAAAAAGTTATACAATTTGGAACTCTAGCTTTTCCCCACCGCAGTCTTTAAATGCCATCTAATCATAACGTTAGCGTGCGTAGTCTGCACCATACTGGCTTAACCACATGAATTCCAATACAAGTTTTTGCCTGAAATTGCACTGTGCCCATTTACGAGGGCATTGTTCCCACCTCTTCTGGGGCCTACCATCAAATGTTTGACCTCTGTAGAAAGCTGAGAACCTGTAGTTTTCATAGGAAACAGTCAAAATAACTGATGTACTGACACAGAGTTACAGAGGCTAGAGTATAGTTTCTTTTCTTTCTGCCGGATTACAAGCATCTCTGAACTGACCACATTTCAGCCTTCTAGGTCACTTGATATCACTTAGAAACACAACTGAGCCATAGCACCAGGTCTTGTGAAGCTGTGTGCAAAAGTAGATCAATATAGAATGAAAATATGAGTGCTTTAGACCAGGGGTTTTTCAACTGGTTCTGTGCCAGTAATCAACGGACCACTATTGTGTGTGTGTGTCTATGTTCCAGCCTTGCCCTTAAATTTAGATATGCCAGTGTGGAAAAAACGCTCACAGAGGTATAGTTGGAAAGGGTAAAACAAACCTCACAGCACTCGCTCATGAGCGGCTGTCTGCGACACGGAAAATCTGTATAGGTTACTCAAGAAACTAATGTGTGTCTCCATATGACGCAAGTTTCGGCGGTTTCATGGCCTCAACGTTGAACATACGAAACAGTGATGCCTCCTCTCCAGTTTTGTCAATCGTTACTTTAAATCCATATCTAACATTTAATCGTCACTATTTTCTTTCTCGTTTCCACCATGTTTCCTCCGAAGTTGTAGCTTTGTCTGAAGAGCATGCAGAAGAATCCTGTCCATCCGTCCTGACATCTGTTACTTTCCTTAGGCTACTAAAATAGCGATCCATGCTGGTACTAACTAGCTAACTTCACCTTAGTTAGAAACGTTAGTTAACAGCTCCACTCCTCTCCAAATTTCACAAAACTATTTAGCTTCTTTTCAACGAAAACATAACGTGAACTCCGTCTTAGCTGGTCTATATCGCGCAGACTGTAGCCTACTATATGAATGAGCGTGTGTGACGTTGGGTACGCAAAACACATCATTAGCAAAGCACAGGATAGACTGTTACGTAGGCCTTCAAAGCTAACATATCCTGTGTCAGTTTGAATCTCATTTCCTCTATAGTATTTTAGATATTTTCAATAAGTTCAATATTCACACCAATGCGCAACAATTCTGGAAATGGTTTGGAAAAGTTAATGATGGAAAAAAGGCAGGGGGCCACAGACCAGCGGTTGAAAATCCCTGCTTTAGATCCCTGCTCATGTGTTTTGTAAAATATGCCTATGGAAACTCCCCATAGGACTTTTGGTCATCCAAAATGCTTACTGCACATGAACCCCTTTGTGTAGAAGCATAATCCTGGTCTCAAATGAAAGTTAGAATGTAAAGTACTATACAGATTGTACATGAAGTCATTTTTGGATTCCCAAGAGTCAAAGATTTCAAATGGTGTATAACATTATTATGCTCCATACAATGATTTAGAATGTTGGGGGAAGGTGGAACTTCTTTCTGCAGCGGTTTCGTCTCATTGCGAATCTTTGGTGTGAATTGGGCTTTAAACAGATGATGACGGGTTTAAGAAGATTAAATACAACCCGAAACTTAAAAAAAAAAAAAAAAAAAAAAAAAAAAAAAAAAAAAAAAAAAAAAAAACACACCAGGCCTCCATTTAAAACCCGGCCTTTAACACAAACCTGTATCCGCACCAGGCGTTTAAAAGGGACAGGCCTCAGTTTGGGACTCGGCTATTATTTGAAGTCTTACGGTAGATCGGTTTCTCTCAAGGTCATCAGGCACCTACAGTGCTACACTCTGGGGGCATGAACATGAGGGCTCATCAACATACCCCCAGAGTGTAACTGTAGCAGCCTGGCATCTTTAGCTGTTGGCTGCAGCAACTCCAGCTAGGCAGAAACGATTGCCTGCCTGCCCCCCCGTCGCCGTTTTTTCGTACCTACAGTACTCAATGACCGATTAACAGATCTATGGGAAAATCGCCCACATTCTACTTTACCGCATTCTTACTCACTAGGACCTCATTTCCAAGTTAGCAAGTGTCATATTTATCAGTGGAGACCGTTTTCAACACATATCCTCCAGTCCATCTAGTGGCAGAGTTCACAGGTGCTAAGCTAGCGCAAGTCATCACTATGTGTTAGCCTGCCACTAAAAACAGTCCTACCCACGCCACAGTAAATCGAGGGCCTTCACCTGAAAAATAGTTTGCAGTGACAATTAAACAATTATTCCTTCAAAGTTGTTACACTTTACTACCTGAGAGCGTGTGTCCAGTGAACTCATGCAAACTCCACTGCTGACATTCCAAATGCGTATGTGTCGGTCACTGGTACCCCCACCGGATGCAAGGATATTCGTTTGCCATGGACACCATGCCAATGCCTAGATCGGAAGGGGAAAAAAGAAAAGAGAAAGATCTGCTATGAATGCATTGTGGAAAAGAAAAGACTAACAATCACCGATCTACCTAATCAAAATAATACAGCAACATGACATTTTTACCTTAACAGCTCCTTGGTGTTCACTGAAGCTATGGACAGGATTTTGCATATTGACACTACCCTCCTGTACACCTGGCCAGACAAACACCATGTTGTCATTGCCTCCACTGGCTAGAAACCTTCCGTCTGGGGACCACTTCAGCCCACAAACCTCCTGGCTGTGGCCACTTAAGGTACAGATATGATGTTCTGCTACACGGACATCATGATGATGAATGTGACCAGACCTGGCTCCACTACAAAATAAGAAGCATTTAGTTCAATAAAACAAAGTAAAGCAAAGACTTTGAAACAAAGCCACAGAGTGGCAGTGATTCTACATACGAGTTAATGTCAGGGTTCCCACTCCAAGTCAAATGTAAAATTCCATGACACTTTCCCTGACAAAAAAAAAAAAAAAAAAAACAACTAAATTTCTATTACTTGCTATATTTCACGCAGCATTGGTATTGATTGTTTTATTAGCTTTTTACATTGCTTCTTGCTTGAGTGGTTGTCGTTAGCCCTACTTTGTTTGTTCAATACCCATTTATTAATTCCCCAAAAGGTCATAGACTTAAGAGTGGGAACCCTGAAAGCAAGCAAGCATGCACACATACATGCATACCCCCTCAATAACTTTGTAGCAGAAAATACAAATGTATTAGGGGGGCGTCCTCCTTTTTTTTTTTTCTGGAGAGAAGTAGATAAGAACCGATATCGATAAGTAGGATTGGTATCGATAAAATCCTAACGATCCCCATTCCCAGCGAGTGGTTATTTGAGAGATGACTGTACCTTGAAAGGATGTGGTCATTCCATGAGAGACTGCCGACTCTGGCCGTGTGACTGGCCATGCTGCGTAGTCGTTTCTGGTGTTCCACATCCCACAACTACAATGAAATTAAGTAGACATTTACATTTAAAGGTGGTCCTAACTGGACAGACTAATGACAGCCAGGAACTCAATTCTTTGGTAAGGGAAAAAAAACAAAAAAAAAAACAGACCTGCACTTTACAATCACTGGTGCCTATGGCCAGAAAAGTCCCATCTTTGCTCCATGATACTGAACTGACGTAGTCATCTGGCTCCATTCTCATCAAAAGAACGATTTGACCAGTGGCAGAGTCCCATAAATACACTGTATTACTCAGGGCCACAGCCAATATGTTCCGGGAACCCCAGTCCATCAGATGTAGATCTACAATTTGAGTCATAAGTTATTTTAAGTCATATAAAAACATCTAATGAAAAAGACTCAATTATATTTAACACTGATCAACATACAGAAATCATTTCTGATATCCGGGGCATCAAGAATACGCTCTGGCACAGTCGAGATGTATCTGGATTTCTTGACCGAGGCGGGTGTTGGCACTTGACTGTAGAGGACTTTCAGATTATTCTGATAACCTGAGGTGAGGAAATGCTTTTGTTTAAGACATGCCAAAACAGTGTACCATACATTTGAGTTCAATGTATAGGCAGCCAATTGGCAGCCCTGGCAAAGAAGAGTAGAAGAATCTAACCTTTTGAAACACAAGGGAATAGGTATGGAGGGGGAAAAGTGGACCTACAACTTCCCTGAAAATTACCTGTACACACCCCTAATATGGTTGTCAAATTACAGGTTCAAGACAGACTTTGAATATTATCCCCATTATTATAATATCCCCATTTGATTATTCTATATTAAACTGCAGTAACAGTTAGATCAAACGAAGCGAGAGCAGCGATCTCGTGTCACATTTGAGTGAGAAAATGAGTAAATTAAGAGTAGGTGAATGTTCAATTTAACGAGATGTAGACAAGTAGACTATACAAATTACTCTGTGCACAACCACATATTGCCTCTTGCTGAACTTGACTAGAGTGGTGTTACGTTGCTCGGCAATGTGAAATGCCAAAGCTAAGATCAAAACTATTTTATGGATGGAGGATGAATGAACAAAAATCGCAATAAACAAAAGATTTTGTTCATTAAAACTAAATTAGTTGGTAATGTTCTGTTGTATTAACTAATATACAGTATTAACTAATATACACACTATACATACAAACAATATAAAATTAAGTGAAAGTGGTGAAGGCAAAGGATATCAAGGCTGTAATTATCTTGGGTTTTGTATATATGGCCAAAACACCTATACACCGATATCCTTTACCAACACCAGGTGTCCCACTAATGATATTGCTTAAATGTGCAGAAACATGATAGAAGTTGTACAACATAGCATAACAGTTATACTACCATGGTAGAAGTTCTGCTACATCACCACTGTTAATGAAGTTAGAATGTTACAAGCACAATGAACCTCCTTTCCAAAAAAAAATATTCAGAAGACATGCCAGGAAACCGCTCTCCCTGCCATTAAATTACAAATGGAAATGGCTCAGGTTTACTAAATGCTACAGGGATGGATGGATGGATGACTAAACTGAAATGCCTACTGATGTGAGCAGACCCCTGCATTTAATTCTCCATCTTTGTTATAGCTGAGGACTAAGGGAAAGGGAGGCTTTACAAAGTATTAAAACAAAGGGGTGTCAATAGTTGCGGCATGTGCATTGTTTTTGTTAAAAAATATTAATGGTGTGACATGAGAATCAGCTTAAGAATTGAATCATCGGCATCTGCAGAGATCAACATTTCTGCAGATATTCCTGGCAGACATATCGATATCCACAAACTGTTCGGGTTTCAGAGGAAGCATTGTACAGATTTGTTCAAATAGGCCTACTTTTATTTGTGTATTTTACATCTACACCAAGTCGAAGATGTATTTATTATGAGTGAATGTTGAGCTTTCTTTAAATATGCATTTTGGGTAGAATTAAAGGAAAATGTGTGTATATCTATCTGCCATTAAAATAAGAGTAATTTATAGTACAGGTAACAAACACCCTTAAAGGAAATTTGAAAAGGTGTAAACACATGTACGTATTGTATCGGCATTGGCAACGGGCCAGAATGAAAATATTGCTGTATCAAATATCGGCAGAAATACAGTGCAGCCCCGGTGCAGCCCCCACTGAATAAAACGCACTAACCAATAGAATAATTTGTGCATGAAAATGTCAAAACACAATAGTTATTTACAAAAAGGGCAAAACCATTTGCCATGCTGTTTTTACACACACACTAAGAGATGTACCTTCAGGTGCATTGAGTGGTTTTCCACTTAAGTGCAAGATCTTTGCCTCCTCAACGTCATATCCATTAAGCGTCATCGACCAGGCCTTTTGGTTTTGCTGTCCAAGGCAGATATTTGTGATTAGAAGAGAGACATCGAAAGCATTCTCTAATTAAAAAAAATAATTGCAGAAGAGATGGTGACTATACCATTGACGAGTTTGCTTCAGTTGAATCATTCTCCTTTGACAGCAAAAAGCTGGCCACATCCATCTGTTTGTTGTTTCTAGTGGGAATGTAGCGGTCACCGCCTACTTTTGAAGGTGTAGACTGAGTTTTCCCATTTTTACCTAAGTAAGGAAAAAATAAATGGATACGTGAAGAGGACAACAGAAACCATTTTCATTCATTTCATTCAACCACATTCATAAAGTACTTCCTTCTTCAGAATACCTGGCGTTTTGCTGGGAGTTTTGGATGTGCTGACTGACCGATTTCCGGGTGAAAGAGCACCTGGAGGTTTGGATGTCGACGTAGATGCCTTCCTTTGCCACCTGGCCATTGGGGCATTTGCAATAGGCATATCGAGCTTCAGAACGTTGTGAATGTCGTTCTCGAAACCAAACTGGGCCATGGCTCCTCAAAGTTCGGGCTATAGGAGAATTTGCAAGATTAAAGGTGCTCTAAGCAATAAAATACAAACGTTACTCTTTAGCAGTCAAGAGTTCCGCAACAGACAAAAAAAATAAGAAGGCTGCATGAATGTGCTATTCACATAGTTGCAGTTTTCTAACGTTAACGTCTACGATTAACGTTGCTATCCAGTGGGTTGTAAGATACGCATAACGTTATAGCAAATTGTCATTTTTTTTTTAATTCAAATGGGCTTTATTAGCATGACTGTTTGGTACAGTGTTGCCAAAGCTAGTGTTACAAACAACATAGTAACGTTAGTATCACAAGGAAAAGACAAGAGATACAGCATCACCGTTGCTTAGAAGCTACGTGTAATTTGATTAGTTCAGACATTTGGGTAATAAAATATCGATAGACGTTCTAACGTCCATATTCGTTACTTAACGTTAAAGTTAGTGTTAGGCATTAGCACTCTTACTGCTAACAAACAAAATCCAACTAAATACATAAGTACATTCTAGGACACGTTTCACGTCCCTTAACGGTTTACTCACCTAGATGTGTAGTGAAACGGAACTATTAAATCTTAGGATGGTTTGAAAGCCGTTTACGAGCTGGCGCCACTATGATATCTTCCTCGCTTCGCCGCTCAGTTTAAATGACTAAAATGCGTTGTCGTGATTGGTAAATTCAAACATCACCAGCTTCTTCCTCTTGTTGATGGTTTTAGGCGGTTGGCAAACAGCATAAGATGCATTACCGCCACCTTCTGAACTGGAGTGTGGAGAGTCATTCTCCCGAACTCACCGTGAGTACATCTAGTAGGAGGGCCTATGTGTCTAATTTGGGGGCTTGTGGGATACGCATGTTAATTTTTGGAGAGTATTATATCTTTGTTCTAGGGGTTCTTAAGAGTAGAAAAAAACATGTCTCCATTTTTTTGAAGGTTTTGAAGGACCCAAATCAAAGGTCAAATTCAGAAAAGGTCAAATTTGGTGTTTTGTCCATAAACCTCACACATAATATGTAGCAAATATATTCTACAAGGTAGTGTGCAAAAGTGGACCATATAAACAATACAACATTATAAAACATTTTTAGGCTGATAATTGATCTCTTTAACAAGAAATTGTGCCTAAAATTCTCGAAATTGTCCGCTTAAAAAAATAATACTTCAATATCAATTCATGCTTATTATTGTGCTTGAGTGTAGGCCTAGCCTTCTCTGCCAGTTCTTGTCTACACCCATTCAGAGCACAAAGTGCAGAGATCTCTGTTAAATCAAGTTTAATACTTTTACATAGCTATCAGCTGAAGTCTGTAAGGCCTACAGTAGCCTATGTTAAGTGTGAAAAAAAGAAAGGGTGAAAGGATCAGATAGACAAACTGACAGGTGTGTGTGTGTGTGTGTGTGTGTGTGTGTGTGTGTGTAAGAGAGAGAAGGAGAAAGAGACACTAGCAGTGACAGTTGGCTGTTTAGCTGGCAGTTATACAATTTAGAATATCTAATAACCTGAAGCACATAGTGCTCTGTTCTTCATGGTTGGTGATATAGTGACCTTCTAGCCTTCTACATTTGAGCAAGCACATTTTCATAGTTCATGGTGGCAGAGTCTAGTTAGGTTATATTCTGAGGTGTGTCTTTCTGTTAGTCAGGTGATGGCACACATATTCTAAAAGAAACAGATTTTGGGCTATGTATCCAATGGCAGATATGTGTGGACTGGTGAATGACCCATCACTAGAGACATATTCCAAATTTCTTGTTTTTGCCCATGAGAGAGTATGGAGATTGGTGATCACAGATCAGCCAACGATTACAATGTTACAGTGCAGTTATTTTACAACAGAACAAAGCAGTTTGGCACAGGAACTGCTACAAATCCACCTGGAACAGTGAGCATCTGCAGCATGCTAACATTCACTACTAGAAATCATGTGAAGCAGGCAGGACTCAGTGTCTTCAGAAAAGACGTGGTAGACCATCTTCTGAACCTGCAGCAACACCTCAAACTGCATCAAGTCCATCTAGAGGGACTTTGTACACTTGTTCAGCAGCAGCTGCTGCCAGCATAGATAAGTGCTTCTTCTGTCAGAAGCAGACAAAAGAGCGTCTTCATGAGGTGTCCTCTTTCAATGCAGGCAACCAACCAAGAGATACAAGTAATATTTTGAAGTCACTGACCTTTAACAGGTAGCCAGTGTAGAGATGCTAGGATGGGGAAAATATGTTCATATTTTTTGTGTGTGTGAGCAGCTGCATTTTGTATAAGCTGTAAGCTCTTTAGAGGTATTCTTACAGCCAGTGTTATAGCATTGCAATAGTTTATCCTTGAGGTGACAAAAGCATGGATTCATTTCTCGGCATCTGGACTTCCTTATCTTTGAAATGTTCCTTAAATGGTAAAATGACGTTTTGGTGATCTGTTTTATGTGATTATTTAGTGCTAGGTCCTGGTCAATTATAACTCCTAGGTTTTTAACACTTGTGGATGAGGTCAGTGGAAGATCACTATATGTAGCCTGTGAATAGGATAGGATAGGATATCCCTCATATTTTTAGAACCTAAAACCTTGACTTCTGTTTTATCTGAGTTCAAAAGCAGGAAATTATTCGTCATCCATGTCTTTATATCTCTTATACATGTGTCAAGTTTGGCAGGCTTGGGTTAATTAACAGGGTTAATTCATCAGGTTTTATGGAGAGGTAAAGGGGAAAGTCTGTAGGAGTCGATTGCCGAGTGTGGCGTAACACGCTCTGGAAATTCACAATTTCGTCGCCGTTTAAAAAAAAAACATAGTCCAGTATTTCTTTCGAAATTGAAATGAAGTTGTATGCAACAGCAAACCCTAGCTTACTAACAGGTTGGAATTTTGAAATGTCACGTGACGTGATGTCGTGCAACGACGTGATGCAATCGACTCCTACGGACTTTCCCCTAAAGATGCCAGCTGCAGCAGCAACATTTCCGGAAAGGTACTGGCTTGATGAAATTAATTCTGGACTCTCTATCCGACCACATAAAGACCTCGGGATACTTCGGTTTGGCTTATGGTATGATATATAGGGTGTCTTATGTCACCCTATATATTTGCATCATGATCCCCTTCATATTTTTTGCATTGTCACTAGAAAGAATGCCAGTAGAAATATATATTCATATCTGTGTAGGTGGGATTGTCTGGAATCTGGCAATATAAGAACCATGATGGTGGGATACTCTATGGCAGTGGTCCCCAAACTTTTTCTTCAGAGGGCCAGCTCACTATGCCTGGTTGTGAGAGAGGGCCAGAGACTCTGTATGTCAGTAACTGTAAATAGCTTAGTGCTGTGAACAGCAGTCTACCTTAGTTGAATATTAATCCATTACATTTAATGTAGGCTCGCAAACTAATACCATTGTTAGCGGTGTTTATTTTATATTGCCATCATGCCAGATCAATATAAAATGTAATTCATGGGAATAGCTCAAATTAAATACTAATAAAAATACTTTTTAAGTAGCCTATATTTTATTCAAAATTTGTGAACTCTGAACTCTGTCTTTGCATACACAGCTCAAGTTGTGAACAAACAATATCCTACAAATAATTTAAAGTTCTCAAAATGAGTTTTATGAAGTGCTGGAAAAAAACATCTGAAATGACCACCATTCTAACTTTCACTCACCTGGTGAGAACTGTGTGAACTCTGCAGTCTTTGTATGAACATTTGAACGAGTGAATAAGAAATAGAAATAATTGTTACAGAAATATGACTTGAATAGAAGTTAGGCCTATTAACAATTAATAGATATCCTTTTAGAATAACTTGAGCACTGATGCAGTCAGCATAAGCCTATCTTACATTATTTGCAGGTACACCCGTCAAGCGGTATACCTTCTTTACAGTCTGACTACGCCACCCCCTGATGATGGGCAGGAGGACCCACAGATCTTTCCCTGAATGTAGTGTAGCTAATTCTATATGTTCCCCGCAAAGGGACAGTGGACAAGAGGCAGATATGTAAATGTATTTCAAATTTATTACAATTTAGTACAAAAGTAGAAAAATTCTTAATCTTAAAATACTGCTATAAACTGGTGGATTTTCCTCAGTCTAGGAAGGTCGGATCAGCCAATGCAAAACCCCTGCTCAGGCGGACCCTGGTGAGACAGAAAGACAGCAACCCAACACCAGACGAAGCATGCAACACAGCAAGCACTACACACTCAAGATCTTCAGATACCACTACAAAATATCACACCGTGTTGTAGTTATAGACTAGTACACACCAAGACAGTGTCTCCCAATGTGGTCCCTTGGCAAGAAGGGGCAAAGCATCAGTGTGGATCCGGCCTTGTACAGGGATAGCCTAAGCAGAGGACATAGTTAGAGAGGAGAACCACCAGCATCAATAGCACCACTTGTTAATGTACAATGCTACTATGAACGGGGCACATGGGTAGTAGGCCCAGAGGCAAAGTCAGATAACCAACCAAACAAACACAATAAAGAAATGCATACAAGTTACAGGAAAACAGTGGCTGGCCTGGTCCCTTTTAGGAGAGAACAAGCATGTTAGTTGCCAGCCTCATTAAACAACATAGCATAGTCCACTCAAACATAGCTAGAAAATATAGGCCTACTTTTCAATATGCTCAACTGTCCACAGCTCATTGACACATGAGGGCAAAAAGGTGAATGTTCCGTTGCTACGGACAGAGAAAGTAGTTTAAGACATGTTCCAATGCAGGTATAAAACATTCAATGAAAAATGTGCATATTAAGAAATTTACCAATGCAGCCCAGCAGCTCAGGTCACAATGAGGTGATCACAAATGTTAAAACTCCATGCAGAAGCCGGTGTCCTCCGTGAAGAGTAGACACAACCTTCTAGAAATTACCCTGATAAAATGAAATAAATAAGTATTAAAATTCAAATGGCAGTGATTAAACATGCTCTACCATGACCAACAGTACCTGCATGAAAAGGGAGCCCAACTCGCACAATAGTGTCCAGCACCAACACAAAGAGAATCTGACTTGCAGCCAGCAAACACTTATCACTTCCTAATTAGTCATGTGACTTCAAGACATCATGTGATCCTAGGTGTTGTGTGGATGTGATGCAGCTATGTGTGCCTGTTTGTGTAGATCCCCACACACTGTAGGCCGTTTTCATCGGCAAACTCGAAACATTGCCAAAACAACCACCAGTGGACAAAAAACGTATTGTAGTGAACTGAGCCAGAGACTTTCTAATGAGGAGACACAGCACTCAAAAAATACTCCATAGAAATACATGGGGCTAGTTTGTCACGCCAATATGGCCGTTGTCTACACATACCCCACCCCTTCCTCAGCAAAACGTCGACATGTGAATACATTGAGCCAATCAAAGTCAAAGTCAAAGTCAAAGTCAGCTTTATTGTCAATTTCTTCACATGTTCCAGACATACAAAGAGATCGAAATTACGTTTCTCACTATCCCACGGTGAAGACAAGACATATTTTACCAATTTTAAGTCCACAGACAAACATAACATTCAAGTAAACAAAAAAGTAAGTAAATAAGTAAATAAGAGGGCACATATAATAATGAAAAAATAAGAGCAGCAAAATTTTGTTGAAATTGTGCATAGACAGTCAATAAAAAACTAGTGCAAAGTCAGGCCAATAAGAGGCTTGGGTAGTTCTGTTTGACCTGAGTAATAAAGAAAGTGGCATAGTGGTGCAAGTTATGTAAGAGCAGCAGAAGTGTTGTGTTTTCAGGACAACAACACCAAGTTGTAAAGTGTACAAGTGTGCAAGTGTTCAAGTGTGCAAGTGGAGAGTGCAGGCTGGCCATTGTGGGTCCAATGTCCAGGATGTTATGTAGCTGAGGGTGGAGGGGGAGAGGAGGGAGAGAGTTCAGCATCCTTACAGCTTGGTGTATGAAGCTGTTGGTGAGTCTGGTAGTGGGGGGCGCAGGCTTCTGTACCTCTTCCCAGAGGGCAGTAGATCAAACAGATTGTGAGCGGGGTGACTTGCATCACTCACAATTTTGGTCGCCTTCTTGGGTGAGGTGGGTGGTGTAAATGTCCTTCAGGGAGGGGAGTGAAGCACCAATGATCCTTCCAGCTGTGTTCACTATGCGCTGCAGGGCTTTCCTGTTGTATTCAGTGCAGCTTCCGCCCCACACAGCGATACAGCTGGAGAGGATGCTCTCAATGGTGCCTCGGTAGAATGTGGTCATGATGGCTGGTGGAGCACTTGCTCGCCTGAGTTTCCGCGAGGGAAGTACAGGCGGCGCTGAGCTCTCTTCGCCAGTGATGCAGTGTTGGTGGTCCAGGAGAGGTCTTCACTGATGTGCACCCCCAGGAATTTGGTGCTGCTCGCTCTCTCCACCACAGCACCGTCGATGGTCAGTGGCAGGTGTTGGGTGTGACCTCTCCGGAAGTCAACAACAATCTCTTTGGTCTTGCTGACGTTCAGCAGGAGGTTGTTGTCCCTGCACCACGTGGTCAGATGGTGGAGCCTCCAACCTGTATTGAGTCTCGTAAGCCCTTGGTGATGAGACCCACCAGAGTTGTGTCGCCAGCAAATTTCACTATGTGATTGTTGCTGTAGGTTGCAGTGCAGTCATCGTCAGCAGGGTGAAGAGCAGCGGACTGAGCACGCAGCCTTGGGGGGCCCCTGTGCTCAGTGTGATGCTGCTTGAGGTATTGTTGCCAACACGTACTACTTGGGGCCTCTGACAGAGGAAGTCCAGTAGCCAGTTGCAGAGGTAGGTACTGAGTCCCAGTTTGTCGAAGTTTGCAGATGAGTTGTTGTGGTATTATGGTGTTGAATGCAGAACTGAAGTCTATAAACAGCAATCTCACATATGAGTCTCTTTTTCCAGGTGGGTGAGGGCTGGGTGGAGGGCAGAGCAGATTGCATCCTCTGTAGACCGCTTGGCTCGGTATGCAAACTGGAAGGGTCCAGGGTGGGGGAGAATGGCTTTGATATGTGACATGACAAGCCGCTCAAAGCACTTCATGATGATGGGTGTCAGTGCCACAGGGCGGTAGTCATTGAAGCAGGATGGAGCAGTTTTCTTGGCACAGGTATGATGGTGGCAGCTTTGAAACATGATGGGACGATGGCTTGCTTCAGGGAAGTGTTAAAGATGTCTGTGAAGACATCCTTAAGCTCCCCGCGCAGTCCTTCAGCCGCACGACCTGGGATGTTGTCTGGACCTGTTGCCTTACGGGTGTTGATAGCAGCAAGTGTCCTCTTCACGCTGTCGGCAGAGAGGCACAGGGGCTGCTCATGTAGAGGGGGATGGGTCTTCTGTGGGCAGGTGCTGTTTTGTGCTTCAAAGCGAGCAAAGAAGCGGTTCAGGTTGTTGAGCAGAGGGATGTTGCTCTCACAGCTCTGTGGGCTGGCTTGTAGTCCGTGAGGGCCTGAATGCCCTGCCATAGGCTTTGTGAGTTCCTGCTGTCTTTGAAGTGGGTGGTTATCTTGTGAGTGTATTCCTTTTTGCTTCCTTGATGCCACGGGACAGGTTGGCTCTCGCTGTTTTCATGCCAGCTTCATCCCCAGCTCTGTAGGCTTTGTCTCTGGCCCTCAGCAGCCTGAGGACATCCCCTGTCAGCCATGGCTTCCAGTTAGCCCGAAAGTGATGATGTCTTTTGTGTGGGTCACATCATCGATGCACTTGGTGATGTAAGAGGTTACAGTGTCTGTATACTCCTCTATGTCTGTCCGGTTGTTGTAAGTGGCTGCCTGCTTAAACATTTCCCAGTCTGTTGTGTCAAAGCAGTCTTGAAGAGCATCGGAGGCTCCCTCAGGCCACACTTTTACCTGCTTACTTAACCGGTTTGTTCGCTTTTACCCTTTGTCTGTATGCGGGCATTAGCATAACAGTGATATGGTCTGAAAGTCCAATGTGGGGAGGGGGTGGCTTTGTATGCTCCTTTGTGTGTAGTGTAGACCAGGTCCAGGATGTTATCTCCTCTTGTTGGAAAATCAACATGCTGGTGTAGCTTTGGAAGTACAGTTTTTAGATCAGCATGGTTAAAATCTCCAGTGAAGATGGTGAAACCGTCTGGGTGTGCCGCCTGTTGTTCACTGACAGCCTGGTACAGTTCACTAAGAGCCGCGTTCTTATCGCTGTTGTTGTTGGTAGGCGGGATGTATACTGCGACTAGCAGAATCGCAGTAATTTCCCTTGGCAGGTAAAAAGGACGGCACTTTATGATCATAAACTCTGCCAGTGGTGAGCAGTGTTTGCATACTACTACAGTGTCCGGCACCATTCGCCACGGATGTAAACACAGATTCCTCCTCCTCGTGATTTACCTCCCTTTACAATGGCCCTGTCTGCTCGATAGCATGCTAGCTGCTCCAGTTGTACAGCAGAGTCCGGAATGTTGTCATTTAACCAAGTCTCAGTGAAGACGAGCACACAGCAGTTACTTACTGTCCGGTTCGTTGATCTCAGCAGTCGTATGTGATCCATTTTGTTGTCCAGTGATCGTACATTTGCCAGGAGAATGGATGGTATGGCTGGGCGAAGTTGGCTGGCCGCTAGCCTGGCCCGGACGCCCGCGCTTGCCCCTCTTCTGCTTCCTCGCACACCTTCCGACGCTTTCTTTCGGGAGGAGTAGCAGGCGCAGTCCGGTGTTGTTGCAGGCGGAGTAGTCCGAAGTTCCTTTAGCGCCTCTGTTGCAAAGTCCAGAACGCTGCAAAACTTGCTTTTGCAGATGTCAATTAAAAACTGCCTGCTGTACTTGTAGTACGACGTAGTAAGACAAGACGAACACGTAAAACTTTCGGACAAACACTTTTTAAACGAACAAAACACCGTACGGTTGGGACAGAGAGAGGTCGCTGCGTGTGTACGCGCCGCCATCTTGGAAATGGAAGTGTGGTGTGATGTGAATACATTGAGCCAATCATATTGTGTGTTGTGAAGACATCGTGCCAATCATGTGTTGTGATCTCGCCGCTGGAGCAAGATTGGAACTTGCGCACGCGCAGTTCGACCCAAAGACTGTGCCCGATGAGTGCCCATAAAACGTTGGTATATGGCCGCCGAGTGGAGGGACTTGCCTAAAAGGACTTTGACTGAGCCTAGCTGGTTATGACTGTGAACTCCCATGGTGCTGTGCAGTGTGTGTGTGTGGAATGTTGATGTTGGTTTTAGTGAGTGTAATTGCGTTTACCTTGTCATGTATGTGTTAGCTTGTGTAGTCTTCCTTTATCCAATCTATATCCCATATACAATCTACCTTTTATTGGCAAAATTATTGAAAAAGTAGTCTTTAATCAATTAACCACCTTTCTAACATCAAATGGGTATTTTTATTACTTTCAGTCTGGTTTTCGGGCAAATCACAGCACTGAAACAGCTCTCATTAAAGTTTTCAATGACATACGCCTCAACACAGACTCAGGTAACACATCAGTCCTAGTGCTACTGGACCTTAGTGCTTTTGATCACAATATTTTACTACACAGACTAGAACACTGGGTTGGATTTACAGGCATAGTTATCATCTGGCTAAAATCATATCTACAAGAAAGGAGCTTCTTTGTTGCCATCAGAAACTGTACCTCAACCAACATCCTTGACCTGTGGTGTTCCCCAGGGGTCAATCTTGGGGCCACTATTATTCAACCTCTATATGCTCCCACTTGGACAAATCATCCAAAATAATTTGCTTTCATATCATAGCTATGCAGATTTACAAATTACTATATCATATAGTAATTTGTAGTAAATATATCATATCATAGCTACACAAATTTACTTAGCTCTGTCACCAAACGACTATGGTCCTCTTGAATCTATGTGTCAGTGTATAGAACAGATCACCACCTGCATGTCTCAAAAATGTTTTCAGCTGAACAAAGAAAAAACTGTAATTATATTTGGTAAAAAGGTGGAGAGTTAGGGTTGCTACTCTCCTTGACACAAAAGGGTTGAAGGCAAAGTATACTGTTAGAAATCTTGGTGTATTAATTGACAGTGATCTAAAATTCAACAGCCACATGAAAGCGATAACTAAATCAGCTTTTTACCACCTCAAACTCAGAGGGCTGATGTCAAAACATGACTTAGAAAAACTCATTCATGCATTTATCTCCAGCAGGGTTGATTACTGCAATGGACTGTTCACAGGCCTTCCTAAATAGACTATTAAACAGCTTCAGGTGATACAAAATGCAGCAGCTAGGATTCTAACAAAAACTAAAAGAACTGACCACATTACTCATTCTTAAAGGCCGTGTTGCAGGGTTCATTTTCCAACGAATTTGCTTGTTGGTAATAAACAATTAAACTGTTATCCACTGTATTTGATGGATATATATACGGAATATAATACGAAAAAGCAGGTACTATTTCACAGCGTTTGAAGTGATTTTCCTTCCCCCCACAATGCATTGCATTACATCACCTTGGGGAGGCTACAGACCAAAGCCCACCTTGAGACCCTTGAGAGTAACGAGAGAGGAGTAAAGAGAGACGAGTAAGGGATTGTTCAGCAGTAGATAGCGCAGATTATAGATAAATAGATAGGCTATAGATAGCCTAGATATGTATATAGACAGGTAGATAGATAGCTAGATAGATCATGTCATATGCTGGTCACGGGGGGAGCTCCTCGACCAGCGGCCAAAATGCACTCGCTTCCCTAGTTACTGCAGCTCTCCACCACAGTTTCCATCGGGACGGCACAGCCCACACAAGCACCTGCAAAACTGCGACTTGCCCATATTATCTCCCTCTTTGGTAAGCCGTACCCTGACGATGTCAATGGCAATCAATCACGAGTAGTAGTTATCGAAAATATTCATGCTGAAGACACGACCAGCCTAATCGGCGGCGGCTAGAAGCTAAGTTTGCAACAACAGGGGTGGCTCACAGGTGGGACTGGAAAGTTAGCCCATAGCTATCATGATGCTTTATATTCTGATCTTCTGACTAAGTTTGCCCGGTAGCCTACTTATCTGAACTAACGACATGATCACTATTACTAGACATAAAGAAAATGTTGACTTTCACTCGGTGCTGTTCATTGACAGTAACAAAAAAAGTGTTGTAACATTATAAGCATAATGCATTGAACTAAATAGGTGCATTATGTAGCCTCATAACGAGGCCTCTCAAATTCAGAAAATTGCATTAAACTAAAATCGGAAAACATTGTTATCTTTGTTAGACCATAGGGTCGTTGTCATATAAATGCTGTAACGAAATTCAAAGTGTAAATATACAAACTTTATGTTGAAAGTGTAACCGCGACTGTTTCCCATAGGAATGAATGTAAAACATACCCTCCAAAACGAGACCTCCCGAAATTCAGAAAAAAATTACTAAATTGATATCAGGCACCGTTATTACCATTGGTAGATCATCGGGTAGCTGTGATATAAATGCTGTGACGAAATTCGAAGTGTAAATATACAAACTTTATGTTGAAAGTGTAACCGCGATGTCCATTGAAATGCATTGAAATGAATGAAGCGCAGATCATGTAGTTCCCAACGTGACGTCATCACCGAATTGCGTAAAAAACCCCCGCTAATGCTAAAAACAACAAAAACTGGCATTTAACACCATTTGGAGACATTTTTAAAAATGATATACCTATATTGAGTGCTTTATGTACCCATTAATCAACAGTGGTGGTTAACCTGCAACACAGGCTTTAAGGCCTTGCACTGGCTTCCAGTAAGGCACAGAATTTTGAAACACTATTATTTAACTATTAACTAACTATTATAAACTATTGCTTGTTTATAAATCAGTAAATGGAGCAGGACCTATAAATACCTATCAGACATGCTTCAGCAGTACACACCTTCTCATCCTCTCAGGTCCCAGGTGAAAAACCTGTTAGTAAAACCTACTGTTAGAACTAAGCAGCTTTATGCGGCTCAGCTCTGGAATCAACTTTCGGATGACATCAAAAAGGCCCCAACTGTAGCCAGTTTTAAATGTAGACTTAAGACCAAACTGTTCTCAGATGATTTCTGCTAACTGCGCCGAATTACAAATTCTGAATCTGCCTTCCCAGATAGCAATTTCCTTTGGGCCGGATCCGCATAAAAGCCTTTAGATCCGCCTGTAGCGGACATACGGTATCTGACTGTGGGCCAGGTCTACTCCTGATACAGGTTTCAGCTCTGCTAGCAATGCTGTTTTATCACCGGTTTACAGATTTGTCCCAGGTCCAATTTCCGCAACTCAACTGGAAGTCAGGAGATACGTTTAAAATACAAAACACTGATTTGGCCCAAACCTGTGATACGGATATAAGCCGAAAGACCATTTTTTCACAGCAGACCCAGGTGGTAATGATATTAATTAAGGTGCTGATTCTGCTAAATTGACTGTCCTTTCCCTACTTCATTGTCAACTGGCTGCTAAAGAAAAAAAAAGTATTTTGGAATGGCACAAATTTAGAAACCATGGGGGTGCAATGGCCACTTCATTTCTACAGTAAGGCTGGAAAAGAAGATATAGTTGGCTCAATATTGATCATATGTTCGTTTCATTATTTTTATTATTACCTAGCAGTGGTAAAAGTAGTCAATTGTTGTTTGTGTCAGATCTAACAGTGCTATAAAACAACCCCATATTCTTGCCACGCATGCAGAAGTCCAAGCAGTAATGTTAATCAAGGATCTTTGGTTTGCTCACTATCAATCTTTTGACATGATTTGCCAGCCTGGGGTTGGACTAGGACAGCCCAACTTTTCAAGGTAGTAGGCTATCTGCTTTTTATCTCTGTTGGTTTATTCAGAGACAACAACAAGCAACCGAAATATTGATAACTTTACTATTATTTTCCAGCAACAACTAGCTTAACTTAAGCAAAACAGCCATCACAATAACTATTTTGGAAAAACAGTGATAACGCTTAACAGGATCAATGATGATAAAAACGAAAGTGTAATTGTCAGGACCCTATTTGCAAAAAGGAATAAATGGCTAATGTTTATTTTGTGTTGTTTCAGATTGACCATGGAGATGACTGAGGAGGACAGCCTGAATATCGATGGGAACAGTGGAATTAACACCTAACTTAAACTTTGTCTGGGATTGCACTTCTACAGCCAGGTTGTTGAATAAAAAAATAAGACACTTATGTGTAAAGTTTTTTACCCTCCTTGTGTTTGTAGCCTAGCTTATGTTTATCAGTTGAGCTGTTGGGAAAACGCTACTTAACTTTAGCCTGGGTGAACCTATAATGAACCTGTTAGCAAATGTGTAGCAAACAGATTTTTCAGGATAATTAGCCCTAATTACCAATCACATTTCACATGTCAAATAAAGCCGGCTGATGTCTGATAAACGGGTCCGTACCACACACAATAAGCGGACCCGTATTGCATATGATAAACAGATCTGGAACAGACTACCATACTGAACTGGGCCAGTCTTAGCCCTTATTGGTACCAGATCCGTCAAACGGATCCAGACCAATTTTGGACCGATGTGCGTTTGGACGCCGGATCAGGTCCATTATGCAGATCCGTGCCGGACGTTGTGGTAGGTGTGGCCCAGTTCCGTCCCAGTGTATGTTTGCTATCTGGGTTGATAATTATTCTACCTTGACTTTTATTACTTTTTTACTACTTTTGCCTTTGTTTTTGCTTACTAATTATTCTTTATTTTTAAATGATTTTACCTTGTGTTTTATGTTTTCTCTTTATTACGATCTTTACCTTTTGAACTATTCTTTGACTATATTGCCTTTCTATGCTTTCATTTGTTATTATTGTTTGGTTTTGTTTATGTAAAGCACATTGAATGACCTGTGTATGAAATGCGCTATATAAATAAACTTGACTTGACTTTAGGTTGTACCTCATGTGTTTACCCCGTGTATTGTATGTGACTACCCTGTTTGTGTATCATGCTTGTTTGATTGACCTCCCTTGTGTTACCTGTGTAACGGGGTTCGTGTGTTGGAGTGTGTTAATCCAATAAATTGATTCCGAGACAAACTTTGAGATTTGTTACATTGGTGTCAGAAGTGGGATGTCGACCCCTACTGGACGTGAGGAGAAAGCTGCAACCAATGCCCCGGCGATGATGAGTTTCCTTCCCAGACGGCCACAGGAGGAGAGGAACCGGGCTGATGGCAGCATTCCGCCACTGGAACTCGCTCCACACGGGAGTGATGGAAACCGTCCGGTCCCCGTTGCGACGGCGGCAGAAGGGCGCTCCAACGTCAAGTTGCCCCCCTACAATGGTGAGAGGCCGCTGGCGACATACCTGCTGGGCTGGCTCGGCCAAACAAGAGGACTCTATGTGGACTGCACGCTAGACGGGACTCAGTGTTGCGCCTTGATCGATACTGGCTCCACCATCTCGCTGACCCAGAGGCTGGGAAGAGACAAAAACGCGCATCACAACAGTTACCGGAGAGCGAGCGGAACTGTATGGGCAAAAAGTGGTGTGCATCAACGGTGAGACGGCGGGCCTTCGGCTTTGGTTGGCTAGCATTCAGGATGAGTGCATTCTCGGCCTGGACATGCTAGAGAAATGGGGGGCTGTGGTGGACATTTCTCGGTTCACACTACATTTGGGGACGAGCAGCGTAGTGTTGCACACGGCGGGGAAAACAGAGCATGAAGTGCGGAGAGCTGGCCCGTGAAACGCAAGCCCGCGAAAACAACAGGTCTCATCCAGGTCCGCTTGCTGAGTCCGCCAGGGCTCAGCTCACGCCAACCGGGTTGAGCAAACACCACTCTCCGCTCAGAGAGCGCTGCCCTTTGTAGAGACAAGACAAGCCATAAATGAACTCTGCACTCGTAGCTGTGAGGGGCTGAGTGAAGCACAAGGCAGCAAGGTGTGGAGGCTACTAGCAGTGTACATCCACATCTTCGCCGCAAGAGATGAGGACTGCACCTGAACGAGCCTGGTCCAACACGATAGTGAGGTTGTATATGTATCCACTTGAGCACACTGAGGAAGGCGCTAAGCCGAAACGCGTCTGTGCAATAAAACACATATATGCAAAGTGCGGTCCCTTTTTTTCTGAGTTAACATTTAAGTTTGGCCAAGCACTCTCAAACTGAGTGAAGCCTGCTCCTACCATATACTTTATCCAACACGATATCGACACTGGAAATGCCCGGCCCATCCGACTTCAACCTCACCGCTTACTGTTCACCAAACGACTAGCAGCTGAAGAAAAGATCAAGGAAATGGCTGCGGCAGGAGTAATAGAGCCAATCAGTAGTCCCTGGGCTGCGCCGGCTGTACTTGTCCGGAAGAAGGACGGCTCGTGGCGGTTCTGTGTTGACTACAGGCGCCTCAACCAGGTGACCCGGAAAGACTCCTACCCCCTCCCTCGCTCCTGATTGAGCTAGCCCCGGAACCTCGGCCGAAGACAGCGTTCACCATCGGGCAAGGGCTGTGGCAGTTCCGGGTACTTCCGTTCGGCCTATGCAACGGGCCAGTGAACTTCGAGCAGCTGATGGAGCGTGTCCTGGCGGGCAGTCCACGAACATGCTGTGTGGTTTACCTGGACGACATCTTGTGTCATGCAACAGACTTCACCGGTGCCATAGGAAATCTGGAGAAGGTGTTCGACGCCATACGGGGTGCTAGGCTCAAACTGCACCTATTCCGGAGGCAAACCGGGTTCCTGGGCCATGTCGTGGGGGCTGCCAGAGTGGCCACCGACCCAGCTAAGGTGGAGACGGTGAGACGTAGCACTGCCACCGGAGGGAGGAGAGGAGCCTGGCCGCGGCTCAACCGGAACCCACTGGTCGACTACAGGCTGCATCACTGCTGGAGAGCCGCTGTTTTCAACGCTCGCCAGCAGCAAGGCGAGTCAGATGGAAAGGCATCTGGGGGGTATTCCAGAAAGCAGGTTTACTGGCTTAAAGGGACACCAGGCAACGTTTTTGTGTTAATTAATAATCTTAGTAAGTCGGTATATGGTTAAATGACTCATTACGGGGCGAATGAAGGCTCTCTCGCCCGCCCTACTGCCTGTAGAAAGAATATGCACTTGCAAGTTCGGTGTATCCTACCCGCCGACCGAAGCAGGATCAGTTTACAGCACAGAGGCAGGCGCTAGAGATTGTTGCAAACGTGTGTATAATGGCAGAGCCGGCGAAGAAGCAGCGAAAACCCTTGACGGAAGACGCAAAGAAAAGGAAAAGAGCTTCAGACCGAGCGAGGGGGAGTTTCGTAGAGAAAAAGCATCAGGCTTGCCTGGTGTCCCTTTAACTGGGTATGTTAACCCAGAGTTAGCGGTAAAGCTGGAATTTCAGTTCCAGAACGCTCAAATATGATCAGGCTATGTAAGTAACTATGGTAACATAAGCTCTGAACTTAACTGGGTATGTAAACCCAGAGTAAACGGTAAACCTGGGATTTCAGTTCCAGAAAGCTCAAAAATGATCAGGCTATGTAAGTAACTATAGTAACATAGTTACTTAGGCTCTGAACTTAACCTGGTAGGGGGTAGGTTTTGTTCAGGTTATGTTCGGGTATTTTCAGCCACGTTCAGCCAGGCCGCTGTTTTCACACTTGTTACACAATGGCGTTTCTTTTTGAGGAAGGTCCAATTGACATTGAAGCACAAATCATTTTGGCTATTCACTGTGAGAGGGTGATAAGACCACGACATGATATCCTTTCTTTTCCTAATCAGTCCCTCCAGGAATTCGCGATGTTGCGATTGCAACAATTAACGCAAATTCAGCAAATCCTCGTGAATTCTGGGCGACCTCGCAATTTTGTCCAAACACCGCAACTTTTTCGCAAATTTGACCAATCATCATGGTTTCCCGTGAAATTTCACCTACCACAACAGTCCCTCGTGCAGAATATTAAGTCAGATGCCACACTCACTTCTGCAGACACCAGAGACTGCCCTATGTTCACTCCTCTGCAGTTTTATAATGACAATAAATAGAAGGCTAACGTTAATGATCTGCTTTACTTGCGCATCTCTCAACCTGGTGTTGCTAACCTACCTAGGCTATGAAAGTAATTAAGGCCTACTTTTACTGACATTTGAGTAGGCTACAGTATGCAACCCATTGGCAAACGTTTACACCTGGAGATGTCTTTTAGCTCGTGTCATGTTTGCTAGCTTGTGGGCTCAGTTGTGTAGTGCTACCAAAATCATAGAAATCAATAACATTGCAAGACATTTACCTCTTCTGTGATCCAAGAATGATTTCATTCGAGTTATTTTTTAACATTTATTTTAACTAATGACATAGAAACATCCCGAATTCCATCCACATATCGTAATGCACTATGCAAAAGTTATTTTCACTGTGAGTGGCGAACACAGTGAGATGCAAGCCTTCCAATCCACTTAGAAATGTAATTACGCTACTCTCACGTCCTTAAAGTGGCAGGCAGTCAATTAGACATACACACCACCAATGTAATAACATTAAAGATAAGTGTAGTCTAATAGTTTAAATCAATATAAAATTACTAGATACTTAGTTGGCTATTAGTAATTTATGCAAGTCACAGAATATGAATTGTTACAAATATATGAACTTAATATGAATTACAACATATATGAATGTATTTAAACATGACATGATGCCATCTTTTTAGGGGGCTGTCTTTTTTGGACAGTTCTACGAAAGGTTATACTGCTTTGTGAATTACCCCAGTCAAAGTATTTACACAAATAAAGTAGGCCTACCTTGATTTTCTGTAACCCTTACTATTTACCTTTACTTATCCTTTTTAATAAGCATCAAGAGGATCAGTGTGATTTTCGTCTTACTAACCTTAATTGCCCTCAATTAAAATAATAAAAAGAAAATCGCAACTATTTTTGTAATTTTCACTTCCTCCCGCAATTTCTTCGCAACAAACAGCTAAAAACACTGCAACTTCCATCGCAATTTTTTAGAAAAGTTGTCGTGAAATCAGGCATTTTAGATCGCAACAATCTCAAAAAATCCTCACGAAATCCTGGAGGGACTGCCTAATGAGTTTTTGCGAGAGCGCTACCGTTTTTCTGCGGAATCTTTAATATATTTAAACAACATTCTCCATCCCCACATTTTGAACGTTACGCATCGTGGATTCGCTCTCAATAGACCTCTGAAGTTCGCCTACAAAAAAGAACCAAAACGGCCATCTTTGCCCATATAAAGAGATCCGGTTGTTAATTGAAGCTTACTACCCATGGCAAGTTGCATTGCAAGTTAGCTCTGGGGTAGCAAAAATCTAAGTGTGCCGCCTTCACGTACCGGAGATCACAGTATCCACTCGAAGGCAGAGGACAAAAGTGTGTTCAGGAAAACGTCTGCATTTCAGACTTTTTCATCCCCGAGACGAGAGTTTAACAGGTGCGATAATTAAAAATCTCCATGTTATTTTCCCATAGGAAAAATCGCCAGATACCGGATGTCAAAGATGGCTGCTTTTTTGTAGGAGAACTTCAGAGGTCTATTCTCTCCAAACGATGTGCATCGCTCTCCGTTTTTTTGCCACCGGGAGTTTTTTGTACAGTGTTGGAGACGCAGAGCATATCGGCAAGGCAACTGTTTGTCGGGCGGTACGTCAAGTTTGCCCTGCGCTAAAGCGGTTCATGCGCAACTTGTTTTGCTGGCCACAAACCTACGAGGATCATCAAAGTGGACTTTCACCAACTGGCAGGTCAGCAGCATTTTTCCAAATTTGCAACGAAATTATCTTTGCTGGTGAGCTTTCAATTAATGGGCCTTGGCTATTTCAGGCTTTCCAAACATCATTGGCTGCATTGATGGGACGCAAGTGCCTATTAAAGCGCCATCCATAAACGAGGCAGATTATGTGAATAGGAAAGGTTTCCACAGCATAAATGTCCAAGTAGGTGTAATGGATAGGCTATAGGCCACTTTTATTTTTTTAAGCTCTGTTAATGTTGTTGATGTTTAAAACACATTTAATTTTACTAATTGCCAGATGATATGTGATGCCTCATACCTTATCACAAACGTGGAGGCGAAATGGCCAGGGTCAGTACACGATGCCAGGATGTACCGGGAATCTAATTTGAGCAACAAGTTTCAACGGGGTGCGTTACGTCTTATGCAAATAATCAGATCCACTTTAGGCTAATTAATGTGTAGACTCTAACTTAATGTTATATGTGCAATTACAGGAGAATTTGATGGGTATCTTCTGGGGGATGGAGGATACCCATGCCTTCCGACACTCATCACCCCATACCCTGATCCGAATCCTGGAGTGCAAACCAGATTCAACGTGGCCCAAAGCAGAACAAGAGTTCAAATCTAAATGACTTTCGGGATTCTCAAGGAGAGATTTCAGTGCCTGCGTGGGCTGAGGGTCAGTCCTGAGAGGGCATGTGATATCATTGTTGCGTGTGCCATATTGCACAACATTGCAGCGTTGCCCAATGAATTAGTTCCTGATATTGAGGAGCTGGTACCCGAGGAACACATTTAGTAAATTGATATCAGAGATGGTCAAAGAATGCGTGATGAAATCTGTCACAATCACTTCAGTTAGAAATAAAAAAAATGCACGTAAGACTGTTTGTCACATTTATTTGCCCATTGCGTGTTTCATGCAATGGGCATGCGCCTTGCGCGTGCAATTTTATTCACACTGCTAGGCAGCCTGGATTCTATGGATTTCGTTTTCAACGAAGGAACCAATCACAGAACGGAGGGAGGGCAGCAAGACGATGACGACACACCGAAGCCGTTATGAGCTACGTACAGACGCATTTTATAGACATTCGTAGCGCCCAATGTCTCTGGTCATTCGTAAACCACGTTTCAAATATGAGAAAATTAATGTCTAGTTCCCAGACCCCATCTCAATGAGATGAGGTCTGACGTTAGCCAGGCTAATGCACTGACAGAAAACATGAAGAAATTATGCTCTAGTCTCTGCACAGCCCATTTCTTTACCTCAATCTTTACTTTCAAGTATCCATCTCCAAATCTGCCTTAGCAATTTGCCTTTGGAGATGGACCTATAAAGTTCCTTTGCAGACATCTGAAATACATCCCAGTCATGTTCAGCATTGGAGCTAATGCATGTTTAGACCAATTATGGTTGACCAACTATGGTTATTTCTTACGTTTTTGTATTCATTAGGCCTACTCGGTGCCGGATCCTCCACCGCAGCCACGGTCTATGAATCTATGACAAGGTAGTCTAGTATAAGAAAGCCTCATACAAAGCAGTCAATATGTAGCCTACTCTCTACTGAATTTTTGTGCTTCTGACATACATATGCTATCCTAAACTTACGCATTTACGCGGTCAGCAATTCTCTGTCAAGCAAGGTCTCGTTCCTTGGCAGACGCGCACGTATTGCTTTTTTTAGTGATTATATGTCTTTCCTCCTCGTACGCCTCGAGCAGAACTTGCTGCTCCGCTTCGGAAAAATAGGCTGCTCTGTGCTTTGCCATTTTTACTCATGGTTTCATTTCAATTGAGGTAGCAAACAGGAAGCCGAATTGCAGTTTGAATTGTGCACAACCCTGCCCCCCGTCCCCCGCAAACAAAAAAAAAAACGCGTAGACAATATTTGTCCCTTTCCCGGTTTTAGCCCCGTGCATTGGTCAGCAAAAAAGTAGCCTACATAGCATAACGACATCCACATGCAATAATACAACAACAACGTCTACAATGACCTATTCATTTGAACAACTTGATACAGCCCTATACAGACTGCCCCCCCCTCTCCCCTACATACACAACCCATTATTTCATCAGGAAGCTTCTCCAACACACATCCCCAACATACTTACAGCACACTGCACCCCCCCCAACTCCCCCCCACCCCAATACACAGCACATTGTCTCATGAGGAAGCTTCTCCAACACACATATTGCCCACTGCCCTCTCCCCACATACACAGCACACTATCCCATCTCCCTTGTCATCCCCCTAACACACACACCAAGACCCCTGGCAGTTGGATTAGCCCCTTGAGCCGTGGATCTGCCCAAGGTTTCTTCCTTGGTAAGGGAGTTTTTCCTTGCCCCAGTTGCTCTTGGGTGCTCCATGTTGGTGCCCCCCCCAATCCCAATCCTCCCCCACCTTTCTTATGCAGCCCTTGCCACTTAATCTACTAAACCCCTCTTCTACTGCACTTTTTACCACCCCCATAAATGCACAAATAGGCTGACACCAGACATAATTTCACTGCATTTCTTACTTCCAGTAACTATATGCATGTGACAATAAACTTCCTTGTATCCTTTAAACAGCTGTAATCCAGGCTAATCTTCTGACAAGCACACCAATTGCCTACCTTGTTCTTGCCCATCTGGAGTAACTCCTAGTTTTGCTGCCTCCACACTTTTTGTTTTCGTTGTTTAAACTTGTGATATCCATGATGAGTATTGAGTTAGTGAATTAGCTCAACATTGTGTGCTGATAACCATATATAGATAGCCGAGTAAAAGAAAACAACAAGTAGCCTAGTTGCGTGCCTGCGTGCGTATTCTGTCTCCTGCTCGGACAAAATGTGTGTGTGTAGCCTGATGGCATGCAGCTAATGGGATACTGTGCATAGTTTGGAAGGTATGGTGGGGCAATTTGGTGTGAATACACATTACACACACACACAAGGGAAATGTTCTCTCGTTGTTGTGTAGCCTGATGGTACGCACAGTGCGTACGGACGTACACCATGCAGGCGCGCCTGCTCATGATCCTCCCCCACTACCACCGAGCACCCTCTCATCGAGTTTGTGCTCGTCAGAGCGCACCAGACTGTGATTAACAGTAAATGTTCTCTCGTTGTTGTGTAGCCTGATGGCATGCAGCTAATGGGATACTGTGCATAGTTTGGAAGGTATGGTGGGGCAATTTGGTGTGAATACACATTACACACACACACAAGGGAAATGTTCTCTCGTTGTTGTGTAGCCTGATGGCATGCAGCTAATGGGATACTGTGCATAGTTTGGAAGGTATGGTGGGGCAATTTGGTGTGAATACACATTACACACACACACAAGGGAAATGTTCTCTCGTTGTTGTGTAGCCTGATGGCATGCAGCTAATGGGATACTGTGCATAGTTTGGAAGGTATGGTGGGGCAATTTGGTGTGAATACACATTACACACACACACACACACAAGGGAAATGTTCTCTCGTTGTTGTGTAGCCTGATGGCATGCAGCTAATGGGATACTGTGCATAGTTTGGAAGGTATGGTGGGGCAATTTGGTGTGAATACACATTACACACACACACAAGGGAAATGTTCTCTCGTTGTTGTGTAGCCTGATGGCATGCAGCTAATGGGATACTGTGCATAGTTTGGAAGGTATGGTGGGGCAATTTGGTGTGAATACACATTACACACACACACAAGGGAAATGTTCTCTCGTTGTTGTGTAGCCTGATGGCATGCAGCTAATGGGATACTGTGCATAGTTTGGAAGGTATGGTGGGGCAATTTGGTGTGAATACACATTACACACACACACAAGGGAAATGTTCTCTCGTTGTTGTGTAGCCTGATGGCATGCAGCTAATGGGATACTGTGCATAGTTTGGAAGGTATGGTGGGGCAATTTGGTGTGAATACACATTACACACACACACAAGGGAAATGTTCTCTCGTTGTTGTGTAGCCTGATGGCATGCAGCTAATGGGATACTGTGCATAGTTTGGAAGGTATGGTGGGGCAATTTGGTGTGAATACACATTACACACACACACAAGGGAAATGTTCTCTCGTTGTTGTGTAGCCTGATTACACCATGCAGGCGGCGCCTGCTCATGATCCCTCCCACTACCACCGAGCACCCTCTCGCCGAGTTTGTGCTTGCTGTGATTACCAGACTGTGATTAACAGTCAGATCTTACACAGCCCTGCTCTGATTTGACCAAAAGTACAGGGAGCTGTGGATTTTTGCAAAACAAATAACAGGCTCTAGGTGGAGGTAGAAGTGCGTTATTTTTCTTCTTCTAAAAACGGCTGATTTATGTTGTTCTGTCGGTGCATAGTGTCGGTTTCAGTGAATATGATCAAAAAAAACTTGCCAACTGCAGCTTTAAACTAGCTGAATAACGTTTCCTTTTCTAAAGCCAGAGCTGTCGTTTCTGTTAAATGATCACTAGAATGTTTTATTTCAATTAAACATAGTGCTTGAAATGCAAAAACAGAGTGAAATAACATTTTGTAGTAGAAACAGTATATAATGGAAACGTATTATAATTGGAAATGTATTATTTTAGCAATAAAAAAGTACCACCCTGTTCTCCCCCGAAAATTCTCTGCCTGTATCTTGCCTTGCTTACGTCCATACTATAGATGGCGATATATGCCCTATCTGACATTCGATCCAAATGAAGAAGAAGCCACACACATTATGGACGTTGTTGAAGTGTAGAACGAAAGCACAGTCCGACTATTAGCCTACATTGACAGACGTGAAGGTGAGTGGAACCAACTCGAGAATGTATTGTCGAGTAAGATTCATTTGTTAACTGTAATGTATGTGTCCTTGAAATTTTGGCATGTGCAAGCTGCCAATGCAATGCTATTTTGTTAGTTAACGTTGACGTTAACGATACCTGGCATTTCCCTCTCGCGAGGTCACCCGTCACTAACTAACTACTGATATTGGTGAGAAACACATCTTGCAAGTCATTTTAAAGAAGTCAGCAGCATACTTCTTGGAAATCCAATCAATGTAGGCCTATGTAGTTTTATCCATCCGTTAAGATGACGTTTCTGGTTGTGTCGATCTTGTGCAGATGTTTCGAAAACAGTGCAAATGTTGTTCTGTGTCGATGACCAGGGCGAAGTGAAACAACATCTCTTTCCAAACTAGCCTACTACGCCAGAGCCTGTTTACGGAGAGCATGTTAACTTATATTGTATCGAAACTGGTTGCATTTCACCCATAGTTCCTCTAGGGGCAATCACGAGGGAGTGCAAAATGAATGGGAGCTATGGGGGCTTGTTCTGTTATCCGACCCCCCATTTCTGTGTCTTTCTGGGGGGTATTCCTTCCAGAAAGCAGGTTTATTGGCTTAACTGGGTAGGCTATGTTAGCCCAGAGTAAGCGGTAAACCTGGGATTTCAGTTTCAAAACGATCAGGCTATGTAAGTCACTATGGTATAGGCTCTGAACTTCTGAACTTAACTGGGTATGTGGTGCATGATGGGCCAGACAGGGTCCTCCTAGCCCTGGCCTGCAGTGATGGAGCAGTGACGGCCATTCTCCAGCAGAGCAGATAATAGTGTGTGTGTGTGTGTGTGTGTTATATTAGGGATGTAACGGTATGAAAATTTAACCTCACGGTTATAGTGACCAAAACTATTACAGTTTTCGGTATATCACGGTATTTGTGTGTTTAATGTGTATAAGTGTGTTTAATATGTTCAGAAAGCACTGATAGGCCTACACAAGCTGAAATAGTTTCAAAAAGTGTCCCGTTCACTTTTTTCTTCATGTTTAATTGGCTATGTGCTTACCCTACCATAACTTGGAGTTTGCTATTTCTGTTATTTGGATCCAATGAGTGAGACCAAAGTAAGCGTTCAAAATAAAACTTTAGGCTACTGTTTTCTCCTGATAACGTGAGTGGAATGGATTTAATGTGGACGTGAACATAAAAAGATGCAGAGTGGCTACATGATACAGTGCACATTTTGCGGTTAAAATGTTCTGCCTTTTAAAATCAGGTGTAGCCTATTCCGAATTGTAGTTAAAACCATCAATTAGACAAAATAATCAGTAGGGTACCAGTTTTGTTTCATTGTACCAGGCCTACTGTATGTCAAAATCAGGCTCTGATGAAGCTGGGAAGGATTAATCACACCGTTTCCACGCCGTGGTAATCAACAGTGATAATCATGATATTTGAAATGAAAACGGTAATTGTTATCGTCAACATTTTTATCGCGGTTTACCATTATACCGGTAATCGTTACATCCCTATATTATATACCTGGGATTTCAGTTCCAAAACATTCAAAAATGATCAGGCTATGTAAGTAACTATGGTAACATAGGCTCTGAACTTAACCTGGTAGGGGGTAAGTTTTGTTCAGGTTATGTTAAATTATGTTCGGTTATTTCAGTGCATGTTCAACCAGGCCGCTATTTTTACACTTGTCACACAATGGCGTTTTATTTTGACGAAGGTCTGATTGACAAAGAAGCACAAAATCATGTTATATTCATCCGTGCAATTCATCGTGCGAGGGCGATAAGACCATGATATCACATGATAGCCTATCCTTTCTTTTCCAAACCAGTTTTTCAAGGGCGCAAGCATTCTCCATACCTACATTAAGCATGGTGGATTAGAAGAATAAAATAAATCTTTAATGTAGGCTAGCTAGCCTACACCATAGTGGACATTTGTCTTTGGCTCACCAGACATAGACAGATGGACAAACAACATCTCAGATACATTGAAGATATAATTAAAACAAGTACAATACAAAAAAGGGAAAACATATAGAAAATGAATAAATAAGTTAAAATATAGACTACATAACAGCTCAGCCAGGTATGTGTGTTGTCACTAAGTTTGGTTAAGAATGTTGATTGCATTTGGGATAAAATCGTTTTTTAATAGGCTACAATTTTTGACTCTCCAAATTATGTTCATCGACGATCGCTCTCCGACTGGGAGTTTTTGTAGTGTTGAAGACGCAGAGCATATCGGCAAGCTGTCGGTCGGTGCGTAAAGTTTGCCTTGTGCTAAAGCAGGTGCAGCTTCATTCGTTTACCTGGACACAAACCCACGAGGATCAAGTGTCGGCATCACATATTAAGGTTCCAAATGTGCACCGACAATAGGCTGTCTTAGCTGGTGAGCTTTCAATTAACAGGCTTTGGCTTTTTCAGAATGTCCTTAAGATCGAATGGATAGGTCATAGGCCACTTCTATTTTTGGATGCTCTCTTAATGGTGTTGGTGTTTAAAACACATTTTTATTTTAATAATTGCCAGATGAGATGTGATGCTTCACATCTTATCACAAACGTGGAGCCGAAATGGTGGGCCCAGTAGGCCTACACGATGCCAGGATGTACCAGGAATCTAATATGACCTAATATTTCAACAGGGTGCGTTAGGGCAGGCCTACACCTTACTAGAATATTATCAGATCCACTACAGACTAATTAATGTGTAGGCTGTAACTTAATTAATTATATGTGCAATTACAGGAGAACTTGATGGGTATGCTACTGGGGGATAGAGGATAGGCTACCCATGCCTTCCGACATTCATCACCCTTCAGATGCTGGAGCGCAAAGGTTTAACTTGGCCCACAGCTGCGGAACCCGCGTTAAAATAGAAAATTACATTTGGGATTCTCAAGGGCCCACTCAATCTGTGGCAAGGTAGGCTAGTTTAAGAAAGCGTCATTCAAAGCAATCAATACAATACGTAATGTCCACTGAATTATTTAATTGTGCTTTTGACATTAATAGGCTATCCTAAACTTATGCATTTACACACGGTCAGTTAGGCTATTCTCTGTCAAGCAAGGTCTCGTTCCTTGGCAGACGCTCAGCTATTGCTCTTTTTTTGTTATTACAGTTCTCTCCTCCTCGTAAGCCTCGAGGAGAACTTGCTACTCCGCCTCTGAAAAATACGGTGCTCTTCGTTTTGCCGGTTTCACTCATGGATTCGACTCTCAATAGATGATGCCTTTAGAAGTTCGCTGTGAATGCGCAGAACTCTAGGTTAACTAACACAGGGTTAATTGAACTAACTGGTAACTGGTGTTTTGGAACCGACGGCTCGGGTTTAGTCGCCACAGGGCCTGTCCCAAGGAGAAAAAGTATTCATTTGAAACACGTGGGGAAACTGAACAGTCTAACCAGTAGACTATGATAAACTAGCAAATTAAGCTACTTTGTTTACAATATTTCCAGGCTTCAACCAGTGCTGCTTTTCATTCAGTCTTACGTGCACATTTATTTATTTGAGTGTTTTTCATGATTGTGTTGCTATTTCTTTTCCCTGTTTGCTTTGATTGATAACTGAGGTGATTAAAATCAGAGGAAGGTTAAGTTTAAAATAAAAGTGTTTAAGTTGAACTTTTTTTTCTTCTGGTTGTTATCTGAAATAGATTTTTTTTTTAAAATCAATAATTATCGATATCGGCTGATATGAAATACTTATATTGTTTCAGCCATATCGCCCAGCCCTAGTCTCAACCCTATGGAGTTTTCTGATGCTGAGGAATTTTCAAGGAGGTACCGATTCAACAAGGAATCTGTAATAAGATGAAATAAAAAAAAATCATGGCAGCGACCTGATTATCTTTAAAGGTGCTCTAAGCGATGTCATACGTTTTTTTAGGCTAAAACATTTTTTGTCACTTACAGCAAACATCACCTCACCATCCACTAGTTGCCTGTGTCCTGAATACACTGTAAAAAAAAGCTATCTCTTTGGACAACCCAGGCTCCAAAAACGGCCACAAAAGAACTTGGGCAAACCTTGCTCATAAAAACATAACAAACTGCTCCAGCAAATCACAGACAAGATGTGCGTTTAGGAGAGTTTCAATTGCACGGGAGGGAGGGGGAGGAAGTAGCGAGCTAGCTCTCTGTTTTGTTTGAACGTCAACAGAAGTGACGTTACCCAGCATCGCTTAGAGCAGTGTTTCCCAACCTTTTCTCCTTGAAGGCCCCCTTGCCTGTGTCTAAGACAAGCCAGGGCCCCCTACCCGAACTCTTACCCGCATACACACACAAAAAGAATAAAGTGATTAATTACAAACTTTTATTTGCAAAAATAAACAGCACTCGTAGGTTTTTTCTATTTTTCTCCTTGTTTTACACTGTATATAGACAAATGTCTTCCTTTTTATGTTATCAGGTGTATCACTGACACACACACACACACTTTCATTTTTGACAACCAAACAGAATAGGTCCAACTCATTACAACAGAAAGATAACGACTCATTGTTAAGATCAGTATCTATATAGTTTTCTTTCCTTCTGTTTGTCACCAGGTGTATATGAACAGAAATAATAACTTCAAAGACATTTAACCATGTCTCTTTTCGTGAGGGCTAAACATGAAACTTTAACAGTTTTCCTTTAACAACTGAACAGATGTACAGAGTGGACACACACATCTACCTTCTTACATAAGGAAGATAAAGATAGACTTTCAGAGATGTATTGCACCTAGGCCTATATATACAGCTCTGTCACAGCTCTCCTTCAAACAATTAACTTAAACAGGGGACTTAAACAAGTTTGTTGATATTCACCTGCACATCATATCAACAACACAGGCTGGGACACAGCTTTACACATTTATGTGTATTAATTACAATAAACATAAATAACAATAAACAGGTTATTCCTTTGTTTTTTACTCTGTGCCAGTTTATTCATTCATAAACTAATGGCCACCTTGGGCTTGCATACCTTTTACCAAGGATGTGATATCAGGTGTGATGGTTGTGACTAGGGCTGTCATTTTTGTGAAAAAATCCTGTTGGATTTTTGAGACATAAGTGTTCATTGAATCGATTGTAAAATCGATTTTTCATGTCTAAAGATGTTTCCATTTTCAACACTAAATATAGGCCAATCCACAAACAACAACTAACAGGCATTAGGACGAACGTAAAGAGGGCGCTTGTAGACGCAAGCCAGCAATATTTCTGATGATTTATTGGTGTGAAGTTTCGTGCACAATGACAAACAGGAGTGTAACATTCTCGAAAAACAATAAGCCGAGTGGACTGCCATTACATCAGTGACAAACATGACTGCAGGCTTCAACGTAGCTGTGTCTGTGTTTACGATTAGAAATGTCAAACAAATTTCGCCTACAGTACGTAGAACTCGATTGCACAGTTTGCGTAGCCTACCGCTTTGTTCTTCTCCATAGTTTGATATACCAAAAACCCGAAGTAGGCCTACTTCCACATCAAACTCAAGTTATTAGGGCCTATCACTCGTCTCTCTTATGTCGCACAGGTTGATCGTGTTGTCCTCCATTTTTTAGCAAAACACGAGCAGCACAGCAGCTGATTGAAACAGCTGTTTCCGGTGCGTAAAATTGGTGGGAATTTTCTTTTTAGCTTTCGCAATGCTTACTGCACTTCCGAATTCTTATATTCTTGTTTGACAATTTTGTTACATCTTTCCTTTTTATTTGTTTAATTTGTTTAAAATTAATAGTGTACATATTTGGTTAAAATCGATTACCTATTTTAGTTTTCGAAACTTGTGTTTGGTCCAATCGATTGTAAGGGATTAAGCTGGGATTTTTTGGTTATCCTGGATGAATTTAGCCTTGACTTGGTTTCATAAAAGAGATGGCACATAAGTTACCGTGGGGATTTATTCTCTGCACTCTAACAGCCAAGCTAAGTTAATTCTAATGATAATTATGTTGTCTTATTGGTTCAGCGAGGTGTCATTCAAATCAGATCTCCGTGATCATTTTTAAGGAGCTTTATTCCATTTATATACTATTTGCTAAATGTATTTGCTCGCAAAACAAACCGGATTGTCTGCCTCACCATTACAACAGATCAAGTGAAAGCCCAACTAAAGAAATTGCGCAGCAATAAAGCAGCGGGGCCTGACAGACTGTGTCCAAGGCTACTGAAGGCCTGTGCTGCTGAACTGGGGAAGCCACTGAAGCACATCTTCAATCTGAGCCAACGCCTTGGACAAGTTCCAACACTGGCAGACATCATGTCTCACCCCTGTCCCTAAGAAGCCACACCCTAGTGAGCTTAATGACTACAGACCTGTCGCTCTTACATCACATGTGATGAAGACAATGGAGCGATTGGTCTTAGGTATACTCAGACCACAGGTACGCCATGCACTAGACCCGTTACAGTTTGCATACCAGGAGAAAGTGGACGTGGACGATGCCATTGCTTATCTTCTACACAGGACACATTCCCACCTAGACAAGGGGAAAAGTGCTGTGAGAATCATGTTCTTTGATTTCTCAAGTGCTTTTAACACCATCTAACCCGTCAGATTGGGAGACAAGCTCTTGCAGATGGGTGTGGACGCTCGCCTGGTAACCTGGATTACAGATTACCTGACCGGCGACCACAGACAAATCAGACTGAAGAACTGTCTCTCTGACACTGTGATCAGCAGCACCGGAGCGCCACAGGGAACTGTGCTCTCTCCAGTCCTGTTCACCCTGTACACATCTGACTTCTGCTACAACACCTAGTCATGCCACATGCAGAAGTTTTCTGATGATACTGCAATTGTGGGGTGTATCAGGAACGGGCAGGAGGAGGAGTACAGGAGCCTGGTGGATAGGGCTGGGATAAACGATTATTTTTTAAACGATTAATCTAACGATTCATTTTTTCAGTCTGATTCGATTTCGATTCGATTATCTCCCCATTAATTGACTAATAGCAATTTATACATGCTGATTTATATATCTGAATGAAAAAAACATGAATTCCTTAACATTGCAATTTATGTTTATTGCTCTTATATAAAAGACTATACATTGTGCAAAGTAATGCATTCTTAGTCCGAGGTAGCATTCAAAAAAGTTCAGTAGTGTATAGGTCTAATTGAGTGACTGTCACTTTATGACGTTCGTTCCCTTGCAATTGTAACACTAACGCAGTTAAAAGGCTGCTGATGTATGGATGCAGTTCATAACGTAGTTAGTTCAAATAACAGTTTGTACTTCTCCTTGGGACAAGCACTTTTGAGTCTTAGAAAACACTTTTCCATTTACATTGGGATTTTGCAAACATGCAGTGTCAGAGTCAATAAAATGAGCCCTGAGTAACGAAATTGACAAGCAGCTGTAAGTAAGCATGCTAAACTCAACATCCAAACAGTATTTTAACGTTAGCTTTGAGATACTGCTTGATTGCATAACTTAACTAAGTTTAGTCTCCTCAATGAACTATGTTGTGACAAGACCTTAGCCGAATTAACTTGACTGCAGCAGTTTTGAACAAATTTGCACAGCATGGTCATGATGCTAAGCTGATTTAATAGCAATTTAACCAGCCGTGTTCTATGCAATGCTTCTGTCGCAACAACAATCCTTCAACAATCGTGAATATTTTGTGTTAAATGCACATGCAGAGGAGGGGCAGCGGGCTCATTACGAGAGACAGAGCGGGCGGGGCAGGGAAAGGCTGCATGCGCAAAAAGTGCAGCTCAATGAAAGGATTTTATCTAGTCTTTAATTAAAATAGTACAACACAGAACATCAATGTGTGACGGCCGGTTTTGATTTCTTGGCGCCCCACCACAGATTAGTCAACGTATGGGAAACACTGAAGGTGTAAATTCAAAATATTTGGCAGCACGCGTTTTGGGTCTGACAAATCGACGCGCATATTTTGCGTCGATGTAATCGATTACGTCGACGCGTTGTCCCAGCCCTACTGGTGGAGGACTTTGTGCAATGGTGCAAACTCAATCATCTTCAACTCAACACTTCAAAGACCAAGGAGATGGTGGTGGATTTCCGCAGGTCTAAGCCCACTCTGCTACCAGTCCACATTGATGGGGTCAATGTGGAGGTGGTAAGCACCTACAAGTATCTGGGTCTCCACCTGGACAATAAACTGGACTGGTCAGCCAACACTGATGCACTGTACAAGAAAGGGCAGAGCAGGCTGTACTTCCTGAGGAGGCTGCGGTCCTTCAATGTGTGCAGCAAGCTCCTCAGGATGTTCTACCAGTCTGTTGTTGCCAGCGTCCTCTTCTATGCAGTAGTATGCTGGGGAGGAAGCACAAAGGAAGAAGGGTCGCGGTTAATTGACAGGCTGGTAAGGAAAGCTGGCTTTGTAGTGGGAGCTGAACTGGAGTGCATCACTTCACTATCTGACAAAAGGACCCTGAACAAACTGATCAACATCTTCTCAAAGTCAAAGTCAAAGTCAGCTTTATTGTCAATTTCTTCACATGTTCCAGACATACAAAGAGATCGAAATTACGTTTCTCACTATCCCACGGTGAAGACAAGATTGTCTGTTGTATTCAGTGCAGCTTCCGCCCCACACAGCGATACAGCTGGAGAGGATGCTCTCAATGGTGCCTCGGTAGAATGTGGTCATGATGGCTGGTGGAGCACTTGCTGCCTGAGTTTCCGCCAGGGAAGTACAGGCAGGCGGCTGAGCTCTCTTAGCCAGTGATGCAGTGTTGGTGGTCAAGGGAGAGGTCTTCACTGATGTGCACCCCCAGGAATTTGGTGCTGCTCGCTCTTCCACCACAGCACCGTCGATGGTCAGTGGCAGGTGTTGGGTGTGACCTCTCCGGAAGTCAACAACAATCTCTTTGGTCTTGCTGGCGTTCAGCAGGAGGTTGTTGTCCCTGCACCCGATGGTCAGATGGTCGACCTCCAACCTGTATTGAGTCTTGTAGCCCTTGGTGATGAGACCCACCAGAGTTGTGTCGTCAGCAAATTTCACTATGTGATTGTTGCTGTAGGTTGCAGTGCAGTCATGCGCCAGCAGGGTGAAGAGCAGCGGACTGCGACCAGCCTTGGTGGGCCCCTGTGCTCCAGTGTGATGCTGCTTGAGGTATTGTTGCCAACATCATTACTACTTGGGGCCTCTGACAGAGGGAAGTCCAGTAGCCAGTTGCAGAGGTAGGTACTGAGTCCCAGTTTGTCAAGTTTGCAGATGAGTTGTTGTGGTATTATGGTGTTGAATGCAGAACTGAAGTCTATAAACAGCAATCTCACATATGAGTGTCTTTTTTTCCAGGTGGGTGAGGGCTGGGTGGAGGGCAGAGCAGATTGCATCCTCTGTAGACCGCTTGGCTCGGTATGCAAACTGGAAGGGGTCCAGGGTGGGGGAGAATGGCTTTGATATGTGACATGACAAGCGCTCAAAGCACTTCATGATGATGGGTGTCAGTGCCACAGGGTGGTAGTCATTGAAGCAGGATGGAGCAGTTTTCTTCGGCACAGGTATGATGGTGGCAGCTTTGAAACATGATGGGACGATGGCTTGCTTCAGGGAAGTGTTAAAGATGTCTGTGAAGACATCCTTAAGCTCCCCCTTGCAGTCCTTCAGCGCACGACCTGGGATGTTGTCTGGACCTGTTGCCTTACACGGTGTTGATAGCAGCAAGTGTCCTCTTCACGCTTGTCGGGCAGAGAGGCACAGGGGCTGCTCATGTAGAGGGGATGGGTCTTGGGGATGGGCAGGTGCTGTTTTGTGCTTCAAAGCGCAGCAAAAAGCGGTTCAGGTTGTTGAGCAGAGGGATGTTGCTCTCACAGCTCTGTGGCGCGGGCTTGTAGTCCGTGAGGGCCTGAATGCCCTGCCATAGGCTTTGTGCGTTCCTGCTGTCTTTGAAGTGGGTGGGTGGTTATCTTGGACAATGAGTGTCACCCACTCCACAGCACTATGCAGAAGAGCCTGATCAGCTGGAGACTTCGCTCACTGCCTTGCACAACAGACAGACTGAGAAAGTCATTTGTCCCCAGGGCCATTGAACTGTTCAATGCTTCACTTAAGAAAAGAGGAGAGAGAGACTTCTCTGCATAGTCTGTCTGCCTCTTCACCCCCTCCATGTTTGGATACTGTCTGTCCACTAGCCACTTTTACCACTGTCTTTCTGCCTCACTGTTTGCGTGCTATATTAGCACATATGCATAACCCCTCCCTCCATGCCACAGCCGAACTGTGGCCACACTTATACCTTTTCTTAAAATAGTTAAATATATAGATATATAGACTTTATTTCTGCATTGTTGCACTGTTGGACTATCACCATGACACTCATTCACACAGAGCACCTTACCTTACCTTACTATGCAGAGACTGAAGCAGGGACTGAGCCTGTGATTCTCTGCATAGTAAGGTAAGGTGCTCTGTGGTGATAGTGCAATGGTGATAGTGGTCTGATTGATTAATCACCACTATGTGGATACTGTTTTTAGAATTGATTTAGATTAAGTGTTAGTATAATTTGTATTTTAGTATATTTAGCATATTCTTTATCTTCTACTGTCCTTATTGCTTAGTTGTGTTTTATATTACATACTTTAATTACTTTTTCTGCTGTTAAAGAATGTGTATGTGTTGTCTGTATCTATCTATCTATCTATCTATCTATCTATCTATCTCTATCTATCTATCTATCTATCTATCTCTATCTATCGATAGCCTTATAATTATTAACATAGGCCTAGGTACTCGTTGTTTGCTTCTTTTGTTGATAGACGTTTGATGAATAGCCTACTGTAGTTGATTGAAAGTGAAGGGGCAAGTTTTCGAAGGTGTTTTCAACTATAATATAAAGGTATATCATACTATGTGCATCTTTGCAGTGGCAAGAGCTTTTTTTTAATGACGTTGCGTGTCGAGACAAGGAAGCACTCACACGTGGGTGCATATGTAAATTTGCATTCAGTTTGTCTACCACGCCTACTCCTGCTGTTTTACAGAAATAGCCATCTTGGATGTCTTAATTCTGCCTTTGTGAAATACCCCTCTGGTGGACATCAAGTCTGTTTCTGGCTTTTGTTTTTACTGTCACAAGGGCACTGAATGCTGTCTCCGACAAGTATGTAGTGCTGAAGGGAAGAATAACCCTGGTTACTGCGTGTTTGGCCAGTCTGGGAGCAATAGCTTGTCTTTTGATAATCCAAAACTTTTTGTATCCGTTTCCTGTAAATATTTTTTTGACACAGAATTAGATTGAAGGTCACAAAGCTCATCTTCACAGCCGAGGTATTCATCCTTGAGGTTGGAAATGTAGGGGTCCAGCACCTACGCTTCCTTTGAGAAGTTCTTGCGATGTCTGCAAAGCGGCTCTTAATCTCCTCACGGAGCAGGTTCAGGTGCCAGGTAAACTCGGTGCGTAAAGACGCACGCACAGTGCCAGCAGACTGCTTCAGCAGCAGTGGAAAGTGCTTTAATTCCCCTTTTGACATTTTTTCAACTCTGTAATCCAGTTTGCGCACAAAAGCGCCCAGGGCGTCTTTGCACGGTATGACATTAGATTCAGGTCCCTGCATCCGCTTGTTCGTCTCATTGTAGAGCGTGAACGTGTCCGCCAGGTATGCCGCTTTGATTCAAAACGCATCAGTCAGCTGTTCACACAGTGGTCAATTGTGATCTTGCAAGAATTCCTTGATTTTGTCTTGCAGCATAAAACGCACAAGCACTTGTCCACGCGACAACCACCGCACCTCCGTGTGTAACAGTAGTGTTTGATGCACTTCATCCTCGCACAGCTGGGCAAAAAGTCTCTTGTTAGTTGGGTGAGCTTTAATAAAGTTTACAACTTTAACAACAGTTGACAGGGTGTTGCTAAGGTCTTCTGAAAATTTTTTACTTGCCAGTGCTTGCCGGTGTAGCATGCAGTGGAAAATCACGCACCCTGGGGCTTTTTCCTTCAGGGGGCCGCTAAACCCCTTGTTTTTGCCCATCATTGCAGCGGCCCGTCAGCCTGGTCGCATGTTGCACTTTCATAGGGCAAAATTGTTGGATGAGAGATATGAGTCCACAGCCATGAATATATCCTGGCTGGTTGTTGTTGTTGCTAGATTCGTAGACATAAGATTGTTTCAAGTCCTCACCATCAATATACTGCACACATAAACAATGAGGAAACTCGTCTGACACTGTTGTCGTTTCCTCCAGCTGAATAGCAAAGTTACCATTCCTCAGCTTCTCATGCAGCTGGTTTTGGCAATTCGCAGCCATTTTATTTATTCTGTCTTTCACAGTATTGTTTTCACTTTTATCAACAACATGCAATCCACACAGCCTCTCCACAATTTTCAGGCAGGCGGGTTTGATTAGCTGCTCTCCTATATTGTGTGGCTTTTTAGCCTTCGCAATCAACAGCGAACTGTCAAATGATGCCTCCGTGGCTCTGTGTAAATCACTACCCGCTCTTTCAAAAGCTTTTCTAATATCCGTGGATCTTCTTGATGGTGCCAATTGCTTCTTCCTCTCAAAATATTCTCGAGTTTCACCAGTAGTCTCATAGTGTTTGGTCTCCTGGTGTCGTTTCAGTTTGCTTGACTTCATACTGCCATTTGCTAGCTTCTCACAACAAATGATGCATTCTGGCCGAAATCTGTCCTGTCCTTCAATTAAACTAAAATCAAGGTAACGCTCAAGATATTGCTTTGTTTTCTTCTTTGATTCAGATGAATCATCGGTACTTTTACGTTTCTCAGACATTGGTTTATTCAACAATCGGGGTCCGGGGATGAATTACCAATACCTAGCCTACTGTAGCCCGACGTGCAGGTTGCTTAAGTTCAGAGGTCAGAGGTAATAAATAGCTACATGAATTTAAATGTGGAACAAAAATATGTGTTAATTTGGATTATACAGAATTTTGATTATCCAATTGGGCGTGTTATTGGGATTTTATACATTTAATGTGCACAAATATAATTTTGGTAACCTTACAACCTCAGCCCAGACAACATTATGCATACCCCCTGGAATCTCTGGCGACCCCTAGTGGGGTCCGCGGACCCCAGGTTGGGAACCACTGGCTTATTGTAGATAAATTGGCGCAAACAATGGGGTGTAACTAGATACATAGATAGAAACTTTATTGATCCCCAAGGGGAAATTCAAGGTCTCAGTAGCATAAAGACATCACACACACAACATTCACTAACAGCAGAAAAAGTAATAAAAGTAAATAATATAAAAAACACAACTAAGCAATAAGGACATTAGAAGATAAAAAATACTAAAATACAAATTATACTAAATAACACTAAATCTAAATCGAGTCTAAAACAGTATAGTGTGCTTAGGGGTGATTAAGTATGAGGCGCTTGCAATGACTGAGGCAGGGACTGAGCCTGTGATTCTCTGTGCAAAGTAAGGTAAGGTGCTCTGTGAGAGTGAGTCATGGTGATGGTGCAAATGAGTCCAACAGGAATAAAGTCTACAGACCAGCATAAAATAAATATTGACAAATAAGAGAGTAGGCAAGGTAATATTAAAAAACTATAGAAAAACTATATCGGTGCAAGAATGGGTTGACGTAATAGGGTTACAGCCGTTACACAAGTATTGATTATAAAGTATTAAGTATAGGTATAGGTAAGTGTGGCCACAATCCGTCTGTGGGATGAAGGGAGGGGTTATGCATATGTTAGTATTAATTACACCATAATTTCCCTTTTGGGATTAATAAAGTAATCTCTATCTATCTATCTTATCTATCTAATATAGCACGCAAGCAGTGAAGCAGTAAGATGGTGGTAAAAAGTGGTTAGTGGACAGACAGTACACAAACGTGGAGAGGCAGGCAGACAGACTATGCGGAGAAGTCCATCTCTCCTCTTCCCTTAAGTGAAGCATTGGACAGTTCAATGACCCTGGGGACAAATGACTTTCTCAGTCTGTCTGTTGTGCAAGGCAGTGAGCGAAGTCTCCAGCTGATCAAGCTCTTTTGCTTTGTAATAGTGCTGTGGAGTGGATGACACTCATTGTCCAAAATATTGATCAGTTTGTTCAGGGTCCTTTTATCAGATATTGAAGTGATGCACTCCAGTTCAGCTCCCACTACAGAGCCAGCTTTCCTAACCAGCCTGTCAAGTCGCCCAGCATCCTTCCTCCCCAGCATTAGCCTAGAAATCTAGACGCACCCTAGCGGCAGGGCTAGTCTAGCAACTCTCCGTTGGCTTGTGAGCTGGAAAATTGAAACTTCTATCAGGCCAATCAAATCGCGTATAGAGACGTTAGGCGGGCTTAACGTAATGATTGATGGCAGAGTTGCAACGGTTTGGCTTGAATTCCCTGATACTTGAAAACAAAGACGATGGATGTTGCTGTTTGTGAATAGCGTGACACGAGTTGAGCTTGAGTTGGCAAAAGTTTGAACTAGCCAACTAGCGCCGCTGGTGGGAATTCACATGGGACTCATAGCGCTGTCCTATTGCGTGCAGAGGGAATTTGAAAGACAACCGATTATCCCGCCCCTCGGACTGAGCACTGCCAATGGTGAGTGCCCAGACCCTACATTTTAATGTGGGTGTGGCTAGTCAGGCTACCCCAGCATACCACTACATAGAAGAGGACGCTGGCAGTCTACAGTCAAAACTGCTTTTTTGGACAGCGGCCATATTGGAATTGGAGGATTAAGTGGTCCAGATCTACTGGGTCATAAATATAAACATTCCTATGTGTTTCCCATGATCAATTAAGTTGAAAAAGACATCAAGTTTGTATTTGTACCTTATGTGGTTCAAAAGTTATAGAACCCTTTTCGGGTAGCGGCCATATTGGATTTGGCCACCATCTTGGCCCTGAGGGCCGCTGGCTCCGGCGCCCTTGCTAAATCATTTCAGTATAACTTGAGCTACATCTGTGCCAAATTTGGCGCTTTTAGAAGAATTTGCGCAAAATGACCTATTTATGTGCTTAAGGCCCCCCACTATTATGGATGACCTCATTAATGAGTGCCATTACTTTTGACATCAGATCCTGCTTATTTTGCTGCCCATCAGCAACTGGATAAGGTTTAGAGACATTGGACATAGCCTATGCTATACACACACACATATGCCAGATCATTTATAGCCTTTGACATCGCCTATGCCAGATAATTTTTCAGTAATCGATTTTTATAAAAATAAATAAATTTGAATAAAAAACCTTTTGATTTTCAATTTTTTGCCCAGCCCTAATGTTACCTCCCGACCGTTACACTCCTCAGATGAATGACGTCTGGTTCTGGCACCCATGTGCTCAGGGCAATCCAAACTTTACTCATCTGTTGTTCCCCGTTGGTGGATTGCACTACCAGTTCCTACCATAGCAGGAGCATCCCTCTCTACCTTCAGAAACCTCCTGAAGACCCAGCTCTTCAGAGAGTATCTCCTCTTGTAGCACTACCTACAACTAGACTAGCTAATTCTAGCACTTACCACCTGACTAAAACTGACTCTTGACTGTATGGAAGTAGCACTTACTGCTGCACTAACTTAGCAGCTTATTGCACTCTACCTTGATTGTTTCCCTTGTTGGAAGTTGCTTTGGGTTAAAAAGTGTCTGTACTACATTCTTTGTTACATTATTGGGTTCTACAAGGCTTGGACTTCCGATTTTAATGCTACTACCCTGATATTTGAACACCTTCAGCAAGTAGTAATAGTAGTTGTAGTAGTACCCTGCCCAAATATTTCTTGCCAGTTCAACTCTAGGATCAGCTTCTCTAGAACCTTTAAGCCATGACTATTCCCCAATGATGTTAAACATGTTATTCTTGCATCACGTTACAAGCGTTTTCACATCTGTTTTGCAGGTCTTTTGTCATGATGGCCACAGAGTCTAGTTGTGGGTCTAGAGGCATTATGACCTTCTATCCTAGCAAAGAAGAATTTGGAAACTTCAGTCAGTACATCGCCTACATGGAGTCACAAGGAGCACACAGAGCTGGGTTGGCCAAAGTAAGTGTCAGTTGTGTCCCCTGTGTATGCCTTGGATCACTTATCTTGTTCAAATTTAGTTAACATAACTCATGACATTTGATTTCTGTGCTTTTGTACAACCTTGTATGCCCTTACAAGATAATTAGCCTTTGGTATAAGGGCCCTTTATTTTCTGTACGACTGCTTAGATTTTAGAGTTTAGAAAAGGTTTGACTGTTTAAACACAACCCGTAAACTCAACAGTCCAGCCTCCCTTTCGAGAGAGCTTAGTTTCGGGAAGTAAGTTTCCCATTCATTTCTCCAATCACCGTCTGGACAAATCCGTATAAAGAGTTTTAGACCATGCCTTAGGCCAGTGTTTCTTAACTGGTGGGTCTAAAAAGTGGGTCGCAGAACCGTTCTGGGTGGGTCGCGGAGCTTGTGGTTAAAAAAAAAAAAAAAAAAAAAAAAAACGCTATTAGATCTAATGTCTGACCTTTATTTTGATAAACATTATTTGTATGCCAGTCGTTGCCATAAATATGGCAAAATAACCCTGAATATTTGAAGTATGAATTTACTTTTGTTGAGGACAACAAGGGACAGAAACCCCAGTGTGTGGTGTGCAGTGGATTGCTGGCACATGAGAGAAACTAAAACGCCACATGGAAACAAAGCACCCTGTCAAAGACAAACCTGTCGAGTAGCCTACTTCGAAAGGCAACACAGGAGTTGAGGACTTCGCAAAAGTGCCTAACATCAGCATGTTCCAAACAAGTACAGGCACTTTGAGCGGCCTACGCTACCTCGTAGTTCACCGCATCAGTTGGCTTAAAGGATAATTCCGGTATTTAGCAATTTAGCCTTAGGTATTTAGGTAGGCTAACCAGCTAGGACGTGACTCATAATCATAACGCATCATTTCAAAATAAAGGCGAAGGTACAAGACTGTGTACATATTTTAAATTCCAAGTGAAGGAACTACCATCCCATGAGCCTTTTCAAACTTGCACATTTCGAACATTCGCAGCCTAAGAATAGTTTAACATGCTTATATCTTAATCTCACACAAGAAGATGACTGACTTCTTATGGTTTTCATTGAGTAAATTCAACTTTCAAGATGAGAAACTTTTTTATCGGCTGGCCACACATTAGTTCTGACAGCCTCGACAGGCGCGGGAACAGTGGCATAAACATTTCCAAGGCAACGGCGATCTCTACCAATGAAGGGCTCTGCTTTTACCAGCTTTTACATGTTAGGATGTTGGGTAGTGTAGTACTTTTCTGTTAAATTGCAAATAAAATTTTTTTTTCTCAAAACAAGGTTGATGCCCCATTAACTTTTGGCCTTAATATGAGCATGTACAATTGCTTAGTCATGTCATAGCTGGTTTAAGGTCTACCATGGACGGTTATGGTTTTATGGCTTATCCTCCAGTTGTCAATGAAGAAATTGTATTGAATTCTTACTTCCGGAATCAGCAGTGGGCGGTACTGTTGCGGTCTATGTGGTAGGACTCCCATATTTGTAACCACTTTAACTTTTTAATAATCATCAGATATTAGTACTTTTTATTTTATGTAAAGTTCCGTTTCCTATGAGAGAGGTTTCATTGTTAGTGTACACATAGTTTACTAAAAAGAAAGGTATTGGACAACTCACTCCTTGACTGTCATGATGGCGGTGAGGAGAAAATCCAAGTAAGTTGTTCAAAACCTTTCTTTTAGTGAACGCTGTGTACACGAACAATGTTCTCAATGCTCGAGTTCATGTGTAGAGACACTGATGATACTAAGATCAAAGTTTTATGTTGTGTCGAGCCTTCTTAGTGTTTTAAAAATAGCGATTTTGACGCAATCATGTATCAAAATAGTTCCCATTCAAAACTCCATTTGACCCAAAAACGACAACACGGACAAGCTTGAAAGTGGTGCTTCAGACGTAATTATGCTTTTAAACAAACGTTTGACTCCTGTACATTCACAAAAACACCCTAGGATGAACTGTCCCTGCCAGTCAGGCTCATGCTTATGAACCACTGGTATGTCATAGAGGACATTTTTGGCCTTATAAGTGTAAAAGAAAATGCAGTGAAAACCCATTCTCCCCTATGCTCAACTTTGCTGGACTCCCTCTTATGAGGTCCATCACTGTCTGGAATGTTCATAAATTCAGTGATAAAAATAACTGTAAATATTGTTCTATTGTATTTAAAGTTGATTTTTCAAGAGACATCACTACTCACTACTATCTTGCTTCATGTACCTTCATTTGTCAAAAATGTTTTTTAACCTGACATATGCACTTTAAGCTGGGGACATGAACATGGGGGCTCACAAACATGCTTGCTGCAGCAACTGGCGCAGAGATGGGGACTCGAGTCTGAGACTCGGACTTGAGATGCACTTCATTTGCACAAACAGTGACTTCAGACTTGACTTGAGACTTCACCTCAAAAAGAAAAGAACTTTAATCTAGCATATCCCTCTGCTACACCCTTATGGAAAGTTTTTAGATTTGCACTCTTAGAATAGGTTGGTTTGAACTACTAATATCGGCCGTTTCGCAGATGGCTGATGGCAGCAAAAAAGCGATATATTGGTGCATCACTATTAAGAACTGAAATGTGTATTTTTGCATTCATTTATTTGTTATTTATTTTCATGTGAGCTAAATTTGCACATTTTTTTGCGCAAATTTACGCAAATCCAGAAATGCTTTGTGGCACTGTGCACTTTGCAAGGCAGGTTCATCTGGTCAGTTTTTGAAACGGACACCACAATGTATTGAATAAATACAAATAGGCTACTGTTTTTTTGTCTTTTCAGTAATATGTTTTCCACTTCTGTTACACATACATCATGATATGTTGTAGATCAAATTGTCTTGCAATGAAGAGAGTATTTCAGAATTCACTAGTCCTATGTAATTATTCTTGCTAAATGCCGCAAAATGTACTCCTTTTTGGCATGGAAATGGCCACCCTATTTGAGATGAGAATTAGGAAAGTGATATTTTTTTTCCAGAGTTCATGTTTATGCTAAAAAAACATAACTTTATTGTGTCCAGGTAATCCCCCCTAAAGAGTGGAAACCCCGACAGTCTTATGATGATATTGATGATCTGTTAATCCCAGCACCAATTCAGCAGGTGGTCACAGGCCAGTCAGGTCTGTTTACCCAATACAACATCCAGAAAAAGGCCATGACAGTCAGAGAGTTTCGCAAGACTGCCAATAGTGATCGGTAAGACTTTGATTAATTTCATCTTTTTTTAATTCATATTCATGCAAGCATGGAGTGCAGTTAAAATGCACACTTATACATGTGTGTAAAGTGATAAGAAAAGTCAGTAAGCCCTTTGCAATTACCAGAATTTAGGTATACATTTGGCTTGAAATGGGGTCTGATCTTCATCCGAATTACAATAATGAACAAAAACAATGAATTACTGACAACACTGAAAACATAATTAAACATTCACAATGTTGGTTGGAAAAATTTGTGAAAAATACACCCTTTTCCCACTATTTTTAAAAACCTTATATTAGGGATGTGCATTATACATGAGAACTGAATGTTACCCCTTTTTCACAGGAAAGTTCTGGCTGAGTTAAGGTTACGTTGGGTTACATCCTTGTGTACATACGAGTCGTTGTTTATGTATGTGTCATCACACAACATGCACAACACCGCCACCCTTTGTTCCCGTATCTTTAAACCCACAACTGGGTTCAGGTTCTGCAATCCATGCAGACTATTACCACATCTTGTTATTATAACAAACTCCGGCAAAGAGGCCTTGCTGAAGTTTTGGTAAATAACGTTTGTGATACATCACACCTGTTTCTGATGAGAAATAGAAATAGCATTTGACTTTGGGATTTTGTAGGGCAATTAAAAAAAAATACTATAGGTCAACATGCAGCTGGCAGATAGGCTACAAAACTTTCATGTGCAACTCATAAAATAATGGCAAACACATGCATAAGTCAACGTCATGTTAATCTACTAAGGAGTGGAGGATATAGCCTGACATCAGAGATTGGCCTGCTGCAAAGAGTGATTAAGAGATCAAAATTGCGTTTCCTACTATCCCACGGTGGAGACAAGACATATTTTACCAATTAGGTCCACAGATAAACATAACATTCAAGTAAACAATATAAAAAGTAAAAATAAGAAGGCACATAAAATGAAGAAATAAGAGCAGCAAAATTTGGTAGAAATTGTGCAATTGTGCATACAGTAGACAGTCAATATAATAGTGCAAAAGTCAGGCCAATAAATGGCTGAGGTAGCTTTGTTTGACCTAAGTATGCAAGTGGCATAGTGGTGCAAGTTATGTAAGAGCAGCAGAAGTGTGTTCAGAAGTGTTCAGGACAACAGGACAACAACAACAAGTTGCAAGTGTACAAGTGGAGTAGTGCAAGTGGAGTAGTGCAAGGCAGCCATTGTGGGTCTAAAAGTCCAGGATGTTATGTAGCTGAGGGTGGAGGGGGGAGAGAGTTCAGCATCCTAACAGCCTGGTGTATGAAGCTGTTGGTGAGTCTGGTGGTGCGGGAGCGCAGGCTTCTGTACCTCTTCCCAGAGGGCAGTAGATCAAACAAATTGTGAGCGGGGTGACTTGCATCACTCACAATTGTGGTCGCCTTGCGGGTGAGGTGGGAGGTGTAACCAATAATCCTTCCAGCTGTGTTCACTATGCGCTGCAGGGCTTTCCTGTTGTATTCAGAGCAGCTTCCACCCCACACAGCGATACAGCTGGAGAGGATGCTCTCAATGGTGCCTCGGTAGAATGTGGTCATGATGGCTGGTGGAGCACTTGCTCGCCTGAGTTTCCGCAGGAAGTACAGGCGGCGCTGAGCTTTCTTCGCCAGTGATGCAGTGTTGGTGGTCCAGGAGAGGTCTTTTCATAAAGAGGTCTTTATGAAGCATAAAGTAAAGTTAACTGATGCCAGAGCTAACATGGTCAGCCTGCAGCCTCACCAAGTCTTGAGACTTTTCTTGAACTCAAACCAAAATTACAATGGTAGAAACCTTAGACATGCCATTTTTTTAGCAACATCACTGATAGCCTTTATAAAGGCACTGTACTGTGTGAGGCACTGTATTCAGCTAGGGGCTTTGTCATGTACAACATTCATTTTGTGAATGTGAGTCATTCTTTTCCCACCTGTGCCCTGAGAATCTTTCTGCTCAGTGTTCTAGTGAGAGATCTTTTTTCGAGTGTGAAGTGATGGGAAAGAATGGATGAGTGTGGAAAGCCCCTCCCCATAATGCATAGACTGCCTTTGGTGGAGTTTGCACTCTTAAACACCTGGGAGAGTCTGAGGTAACATTTTAACTGGACTTTAACATCAGTGACTCGTGACTTCACTTGAACTTTTTGACTTGAAAAGACTCGCTACTTTCCTCGAACCCAAAGATTAAAAAGTATGTTCACACAACACTGACCGCTCTATCTCCTTTTGCACCTGTGTGCATCTGTGTGCATGACGTGTGTGTGGCACGACATCCAATCAAATTAGATCCACGTTGTTTCGATCTGACGGCATCGATATGTGAATGGCCGTGAACACGATCATCTACGATACACTAAAAACAAGGCATGGTTAATAACTTGCCGCGAACCTAGACAACCGTTTTGATTACATAGACGCATAGCCTATACCTCGGTTATGGTCTTGTTCAGTAAGTAGGCTAGCCTGATGCGTGGTCTGAAGCCAGCAACATTAACTTCTCTAACATTTAACTTTATAACTACCCAGATAACGTGTATTTGTAGCCTATGTGATGTAGGCTACTTCCCCATCAATAATGTGTAAATTGCCATGAACGCAATCATCTACGATACTAGAATAGCCTAAGGCTTGGTTAATAACGAACTTGCCGAGAATCTAGACCGTTTGATAATATTAGATCACCCTCAGTTAAGGTCTCATTCAGCCTGGCATTGTCTTCGTTATTAGGCTACTATGAATCCAGCAACATTCACTTCTCTTAACATTTAACTTTTTAACTTTAAGATAACATGACGTGTAGGCTAATATGAGATGTAGACCTACTTTCCCATCGATAATGTGTAAATTGCCATCATCTACGATGCACAAGGCTGGTTATAATGAATCAAACTTGCCGAGAACCAAGACACGAAAGGGTAGCCTACAGCAGTGTTTCTCAAACTGGAGACATGCCAGGTGGGGTGACATGCTGACGTGAAAAACATTTTTTTTAATTTATTTTTTTTATCTGTAGCCTAGGCCCAGGTAGCACCCGATGCGCAATGGACGCATTGTGTTATTCATAGGGAAGCGCTCGTGTCAAGGCAGCTTAGTCACAACCTGAATGAGATTTTGAACGAGGTTGAGAGTGGTGAATTTCATCAAGACCCGGCCCTTAAAAGTGCGTCTATTCTCCGCACTTTGCGAGGAGATGGGAGCTGACCAAAAGGCTGTACTGTTTCACAGCGAGGCAAGGTGGCTTTCCCGAGGTAAAGTGCTGTCGCGCGTGTTTGAGCTCCGAGTCGCCTCTTCTTGGAGGAAGAGCGTATGTTTGAATCTGCAAGCACGTTCACTAATGAACATTTCTTGACGAAGCTGGCCTATCTTAGCGATACATTTGGAAAGCTCAATGAGTTAAATCTCCAGTTACAAGGCAAAGACAAGCACCTACCTCACCTAGCAGATAAGATTACTGCCTTCACCAAAAAACTTGAGGTATGGGACAGGCGACTCGATCGCAACAGTATTATGCCTTTGAGAATCTGACTGAAACGTCTGCTTCGGGAGCCACTCTTGTGATCCCGTGTATTAAACAGTAGGCCTACATCACATCCCTGCAAAGTTTATTTCAAAAATATTTCCCAACCAGCAGTGCTCAGTATGACTGGATTATGGATCCATTTAATGCAGCATGTTGGTTTTTCATTGAATATAGTGTACAATGCTGTAAAATATTGGCCTATGCTTCCTAATATGTTGCTGGAAAACAGAAATATGTGTGTTTTAATTTACAATGGCACATTATGTATTTATTTATTATTATATCTGCAGCACCAGCTGATTTTAACTCTGGTGAAGAGAATATATTTAGAACTTGTCATTATGTCAGTACATTTGACAATTTTAAGCTTGACCTACCACTTTCTTAGAGCGATGAGGGATAGGTGGGGCTCGAAAAGGTCCCCTTGATCAAAGTGGGGAATGAAAGAATAAGTTTGAGAACCATTGGCCTACAGCATGCACGGTTACATTCGGTCTCATCCTCGTGACAGCCTGCAGCCTACAGTCATTCACTTCTAAGCATTTATTTAAAGTAACTACCACGATAACATTAGGCCTATGTGTAGGCTATTTGTAGGTATGTGATATAATACTTTCCCATCGATAAAATTTCCATGAATATAATCATCTAGTTTATGCACTAGAAAGGCTTATGTGATCGGTTGATTACTGGAACTTGCCGAGAACCTAGTGAACGGTTTGACTTGTGTGGCAGCCACAATGACTTGGTCCCACCTCTGTTGCAGATACTGGATCAATTGTTTATGTAATCCGTTATTATTTCATATGTAGCCTGTAATCTTTATTTAGTCATTTAGCGCATGTCTACTCACCAGCACAGACCTATCACTCATCAACTAATCTCTGAGGTCACAGCAAAAAAGCTTGTGCACAAACATTGATGTCAACCATAGGAAACAGAATCTTTCTCTCATCTTATGAGTCGTCATTTTTTCTTACTAAAGGTTGGTCTTTTTGTGAATAACTTTCAAGAGGAAATGTAGTTTTTAGTGCAATTTAGCTATAAGATAAGAAGCTTTGTGGATGCGGGCCTTGGAATTTAATCAAATGAAACAAGACATGTGGGTTAGAGCAAGAGGTGGATTAAGGCATGTCCAGTCCAGTCCAAATTCAAGGATGGAGAAGTCTCAATTTAGGGATTACCAGTCCAAGTCAAAGACTAAGCAGTTTTTTTCCAATTGAAGATATCTTAAAAATGTTCCAACTCAAATGAGCCCAGCGACTAACAAAATTTTAAATTTCTCTCGGACAAAACAAGTTAGATTGCATACTAAATACTGGCTTAGACTTCTGGGGCCGTATTCACAAAGAATTTTAAGGCTAAAAGTAGCTCCTAAGTGGCGAATTTAGGAGCAACTCCTTAAAATAATGGGCGTGTCACTCCTAATTTTTTTCACTAAAAGTAATTCACGAAGCATTTTAGACCTAAAAGTAGCTCCTAAGTATGGGACAGCTTAAAAGAAGTCGAGAGGACTCCTAACTCACTAAGACCTATTCACAAACAGCTTTTTGTGGCATTTCACGCTGCGATGTTTTGAAATGGGTATGCGGCAACAGGAGCTTCCAATCGCGAGGGAACAATTTTGCATTGTAGGCATAAAAAGGATGCTATAACGCCACCAACAACAACCAAAACTACTCATTGTCAACGTGTAAATTAAATGTAACGTTTCATTGTGAATCAAATTAAAATATTCTCCTCTTTGCAAACGTAGGTATATGGTGACAGGTTAATTTAATAATGTTGCAAAGATAGCCTAGCCTACTGCATCAATCCGTAGGCCAATGTTTCATTAGGCTACTAGGCTATTTGTTTTGCCTTACTCTTTATTCATTAAGGCTAGGCCTTTTTATTCAGTTATTCATCATTTTCCGTCCTTTGCACTACATTCTCAGACCTGTCACCTGTCACTCATCATCGTAAGGGAGGTGTTTGGAATCATTCCCGCGTTACAATCATCAGCCAATCAAGGTGGTCACTTCAGTCAAGCTGGTGCATGAGTAATGACGTCATCCATAGCAACGAAGACTCGCTCTTAGTTTAGGAGTTGTCATTTTTCCTTACTAAGAGTAGGTCTGAAAGGCTTTGTGAATAACTTAGAAAATAAGAGAAAACTCTTCTTAAAATCTTTTAGTGCGATTTAGGAGTACTCCTAGTGGTAAGATAAAAGGCTTTGTGAATACGGCCCCTGAACACTGAGTAGCAGCTTGAATTGAGTGGGTAAGTGAGGTGTGTGTGTGTGTGTATATGTGTGCGTGTGTGTGTGTCAATGAATGAGAGAGTGAAGTGTCTCTGGGCGAGTGATTTGCTTTTTCAGAATGGATTTCTGAGTGAACATACAATTAGCCTGTATCGGCATGAAACATTGCATCCTAAAGAAATGCTTGAAATGAAAATTCTGACTGAAAACTTAATCACATTTAGTTTGGAGGATTTTTTGTGACATATCTTTAATTATGTATCAATCTATGTGTCAATTCATCATTGTATGTGACAATGTATTGGTCAATACATATGTCCGTAATTTATATACATCAATATATCTTTCAATTTATTATTTAAACAAATATTTTTCATAATTTATGTCATTGTTTTTTTTTATTTATAATTTATTGACATGTCTCATGAAGGATTGAAAGATTTATTGAAGAATAGGTTGGAAAATAATAATAATATTGTTCCCCTTGGGGATCAATAAAGTATCTATCTATCTATCTATCTATATCTATAATATAATTTATTACACGCCTCTTCACAAGGCAAGTAGGACGATCCATTGACTTGAATATGATTTCCCAAAGTTCTAGCGGTCAATATTTCTGAGGAAAGGACCTCCTGAAAAAATAGTGCGGAGTTTGTGCTTCTAATTCAGGTATTTCATATCACTAGAAAAAGACTGGAACTTCATTCAAAAGTGAAAGCAGAGGGTTGATCAGCTGTGTTCTAAAGAATGTTTAATTCAAGTTCAGCATGTGTTGTTGCAAACTATTTGTTTCTCAGCAAATGCCACGATGAACGGTAACAAATAGGCTAGGCTATGTAGGATAAAGTCATATCGTGGGGAGTTTTCGTTTTGGCAAGTAGCCGTGTAATAAGCGGGATAATGTATAGAACGCCGGTCATTATTGGGAAAATAAGTCCCTTCAGGGTGCCCTGTCGGGACTTATTTTCCCAATAATGACCAGCGTTCTATACATTATCCCTTACATAATAACAACAATAACTAGAAATGCAATTCCCATGGAATTACCAGTGCATGAAAATGCAAAAAATATGATTTTAAAATACCATACAGAGTTAAAACAGATAATGCAGAGATAGTTACAATAGTGTATAATGTAATAGCAAAAATGATGGTTGCTATGCCAAATAAAGTGGTTGCTAGGGTAATCATGTGGGTTCCTATGGTAGTTGCTAGGCTGACATTTCAGTGGTGGTTGCTAGGTTGTTGCTAGGGTACATCATATGGTTACTAGGGTACATATGGTGGTTGCTATGCAAAATAAAGCAGTTGCTATGCTGATTGCTAAGGTACTCATGTTGGTTGCTAGGTTGACATAGTGGCGGTTGCTGGTTTGTTGCTATGATAATTCAGTTGGTTGCCTGGTAGTTGCTAGGGAACATATGGTGGTTGATATGCAAAATAAAGTGGTTGCTATAATGGTTGCTAGGGTAATCTTGTTGGTTGCTATGGTGGTTGCTAGGTTGACATAGTGATGGTGGTTGCTATGCAAAAGAAAACGGTTGCTATGATGGTTGCTGGGGTAATCATATTGCTTGCTGTGGTGGTTGCTAGGTTGTTGCTATGATAATTCAGTTGGTTGCTAGGTTGTTGAAAATAAGTCATTGAAAATTAAATTGAATAGTGTCTAACTATTATCCAAGAAATTGTGGAAGCAGTGACATCATTTTGTCATGGTCCTTTTGGTCAAGTTTGTATTGGCGAGCACTGCGTCCATAGATGTCTGGCACACTGACACAACAAATGATCTGTTGGAATGGTACCCAACAGGGGATCTGTCTTTGGTCTGATGGCTATGTGAGGATGTTGTTGACACTAAATGAATTTCACAAAAATGTCACCATGTTCATCTGAACGTTCAACAATGTTTCAAATGAACCTTCATCATAGATACAGTGCAACCGGAAAGTTTTCAGACCCTTTCAAGTTTTCCACATTTTGTTATTTTTCAGATTGATCTTAAAATGGATTCTTTTAATTTTTTTTTCATCAATCTACACACAATACTCCAACCACTCCACAAGAACAGGTGTTTGGAGTGTTCCATAAAGTTATACAAAATAAAAGACTGAAATATTCTATTTACATAAGTATTCAGACCCTCAGCTGAAATCATGATTCAACAAGAAATTCAATAAAGATTCTTCCTTCACGCACATATCCCCATGATTTTAATCTCAGAAACCCAACTCTTCAGTTTTTTACCTGTCACTTTCAACCACATCATGGATGTGCTTAGGAAGCCAGATGGACGCTTTAGTGTTGCATCAGGGAACTGCCTGAAGTCCGCACATTGCATCTCAATCACTTTGAATGGATGCTGCTGCTGGCTCCACGGATCATCTCGGCGACATCGCTTGGGGTGTAGAGAGTAGACACCTTACGCCTCTTCTCCAGCGTGGCAAAGGAACGGTCACAGGGAAGGAAGGAGTGACCACACACAATAAACTTCTGCTCTATCTGACCGAAGTACCTTCTAGATACGAGCAGGGCCATGAGGTTTAGGACTCGCCAGTTGTTGTTCTGCCCACAGCATCGGTCACTATACATGATGAGCTTCTGTTCCTTTGCCTGGGCTAGGGGAGCGAAAGATGTTTCTGCCTACTTCAAAAGACAGCTTGCCACCTCGATGGAACCTCTGTGAGCGATGCCCTCATGCCGGAGCCACATTGTAAGAGGATCGTCAGTGCCCATCCCCTGGATACACAGGTTGTAGTTGGCCAGCTGTCTTTGATAGTACACGTTGGAGTGTGTCAGGTTTGACGTGTGCACTACCCCCTGCATGTTGATACAAATTACATGGCTGTCATCATTGGCTTTGGCCCACTCTGTGTCAGCCTGCAACTGGGTGTATGCTTTTTCCGGTGGTGAAGCTCCCTCTTGGCTGCAATCTTCGACCTTTCTCCATCTGTTGTAGCAGCTGCTAATTTTGAGAACAGGGCGTCACATTTTTCACAAGTGTCACTTCTTGGCTGCCCAAAACTGAGGTTCTGCTGCCTGAATATGTCCCTATAGAGCCAGAACTTTGTAGTGGATGTTGGATTGGTTTCCTTGTACAGGCGGTACATGCGGGAGCAGGTTCAAATCAGGGCTCAGGTACTCCCTCTCCACATCTCCCTTCATCCGTGAGTAGTGGTTCGGTTGGCGTGGAAAGCTCATGATATGTTCTCTTATCCCCTCTCTCACTGCAGGATGAATGCTATGAGGCCTGGTATGCTGGTCTGTTTTGCACAATTGCATTGTTTCTGTGACAATAAATGTATAATTCTAACATAGTTGCTTTCCTCTAAACTATAAGATTTTGTTTTCACATACAATCATTAAGATCCAGATGTTGTAATGATGCAAAGAATAATCATACATTATATTTGCATAGGACTTTACCTCTGATATTGATCTCAAAGTGCAATAATATGTTTCCTGACTGGGCAGCTGCTGTGAGCTGAATCCTAACCATTACCGTACGTGCAGTGCACTCTGCCACTCTCATAAGTGATGGGATCAGTCAACGACTATTTAGTGTCAATGGACGCTGCCGTTATAGGGTGGATGCCTTTCACGATTGTTTAATTTGGATTTAATGTGTGCATGCTGAGGGGTGTGTCCAGCGAGCGAGAGAGCGAGAGATTGAGAATGTGTCGTCATCATGGCATTTTCCTATAGACCTCTCCAGTTTCCACTGGATTTTTTGATTTTCGGTGCCGTTTAAGTAGTATACTATAGACTATACTACTTAAACGGCACCGACAATCAAAAAATCCAGTGGAAACTAGATGGCAGAAGTGTGTAGGCCAATCTGCCCACCAGCTTTTTCTACTTTGTCACCTACAGATCTTTCAAAACGCCATGTTATTTCCCATAGACATTTGACGACCGAAGGTTGGATGGATACGGAAGTTAGGAGGCGGGACTTATTCTGGAGACAGTCTATTGGTGAACGCAAAGCATTTTGGGGATCCGCGGCAATCCATGCCCATGGAAACCAATGCAAACGGCCAAACGTACCCATGATCTTGGTCACGTGTCTTAGCAATCTCTATACTGTTTGATAAAGTCGCAGGCATAGCTCTTCAATGAAAGCTACGAGAGCTATGAAATTATGATTTATTTATTTATTTATTTTTGGACAATGTAGGCTACAGGTAGTTAAGGCGGGAGACGAATGTTGCTTAGGCGGCCGCCTGCGCTGCGGGAAACACTGGAAGGGGTGTGTCGCGATTCTGCCTTCTCACACCGCGACACAGGTTCGTGGATATGTGTGTCGTGATTTCGGTTTTGATGCATACAATTTATCGTAACAGGCTGTTATAAAGCTCAGCTTGCCCCATTCAACTCACTGTACATCCTTAACTAATCTTTGCCACGGTATGTGTTTTACCCAAAGGTTCTGCAGCCCACACTATGACAATTTTAAAGAGCTGGAAAGAAAATACTGGACAAATGTGACCTTCAATCCTCCTATTTATGGTGCAGATGTAAATGGAACATTGTATGACCCAGTGAGTGTTAAACTGAATTAACTTTTGTAATGACTTTTAAGGTTATATGTAATGTGCATTGTACACATTGGTATACAGACTAGTTATCAGTGGATCTTGTTTCTTTCAAAAAAAAAATGCCATCTTGGCTACCTTGCATTTCCTGAACCATTCCAGAAAGGCTGTATTTTAACATTTTTTAGTCAAGCCAAAAGATTATAAATCTGAATATTATAATGAAATGGACACTTAATACAATACATTATTAACAGAAACAATGTACACAAATCTGAACTATTTTAATGTTGCTGTGGGACAAAGTGATACTGGCCTCCAATCAAATAGCATGTACTGTATGTAATGTCGATATTATGTTTAGGCCCTATATAGTGGATCGATACAACACAACACAATATGTTATTGTGGCCTACTGTTTTAAAGGAAATTTAGACTCAGTTTGGCAGTAAAGACAAATGTTTTTTTTGTTGTTGTTAAGGTTGTCAAGGAGTGGAACGTGGGTTGCCTTCAAACAATCTTAGATACAGTGGAGAGGGAGAGTGGAATCACGATTGAGGGGGTGAACACGCCTTACTTGTACTTTGGCATGTGGAAAACAACATTTGCTTGGCATACTGAAGACATGGACCTGTACAGCATCAACTATCTACATTTTGGAGAACCTAAATCCTGGTAAAAATAGTTTTTATGTTTTATTGTTCACCCTTCATTGTATAGAAATGGCATTGGTGAGTTCCAAAAGACAGTGGGTTTCATATCCTCAACAAGATATTTCAACAAGATTTTATTATATTAAGTGTTGTAGATTCAGAAACTTTTTAGCCAACAAGCAGGCCAGCTTATTTTTGTAGACAATTCATTCCCTACACTGGACTATTTGAAATAGCATACTAGATATATAACCATCCTACCTCTTTGTAACATATACCTCAAATGGATGTCTGTGAACATTTGATTGAAAGAGCATTTACTCTTAACAAAAAACACCACTTGACTATGACCATGTCAAAGACTGACCATGCCAACATGTGCAACTCACCGAGTGGTTAGTGGAGTTCGTTGACTATTAAAAGCAAATATATCGGCGTAATGTATGATTCGTATTTGAACCTAAAGCATAGACGGTGGCGCAGTAATATCAACGTGCAATGACAGAAATCAATGGGATTTTACAAAATGCCAAATAAAAGACGACAGAAACTGTATTTCGCTACGCTACTTGTTTTGGAACATCAACGAACACCACTAACCACTCGGTGAGTTGCACAGTTTTGAAAACGAACGTTAAGGGTTGTTTTAGGACATGTTTGAGTAGCCTACTACAGTATGCCCATTGCCAGCCACCCTGAGAAGTGAAAAGGCGATTCAAAACGAGTCAGCAAAGTCGAGACAGGACCAATCGTCAAAATTTCGGTGTCCACCACTCTAGTTCATCCAAAACAAACCAGAAAAGGGCCTTAAAGTGCTAAAACCTGGAATTTTCCTTTAAGAGACAACACTAGAAGTTTAATAATGTGTTGTACTAAACAGGTACTGTGTTCCCCCTGAGCACGGCAAACGATTGGAGCGTCTAGCCAAAGGTAAGTAAGTGTGGATTATGTCCGGTCTACAGTTTTATGCTTTGTCATTAATAATAATAATAATATTATTATTATTATTATTATTATTATTATTATTATAAACATTTTTGTTATCGTTTTGTAGTAATAATAATTAGTATGACTACATATAACCTGTGCTCATGCATTCAGGTTTTTTTCTAACCTGTGCTCATGCATTCAGGTTTTTTTCCTGGAAGCTCACAGAACTGTGAAGCTTTTTTGAGACACAAGATGACTCTTATATCTCCCTCAATTCTACGGAAATACGGCATTCCATTTGAAAAAGTATGTTTCAGCAATCATGTAATTTTCCTTTTTGAAGTTATTTTAAAGTGTATTGGAAGTTAATGATAGTCTAATGTATTCTGCCCTGGACTAGATTACTCAGGAAGCAGGAGAATTTATGGTCACATTTCCATACAGTTACCATGCTGGTTTCAACCATGGATTCAACTGTGCTGAATCAACAAATTTTGCAATGCAGAGATGGATTGATTATGGAAAACATGCTGTTCTGGTGAGATTTACCCATACAACATATTGTGTGTGTGTGTGGGGGGCTATTATAACCGCCTAATACTGTAAAATTATACAATCAACATAAGGCATATATAGGTAGCCCTATATATTTAATTTCAAAATATAAAGGTTTTTTTTTCCTCTAATTTTAAAGACAATCTTCTGTAATGTACACCTTGCATGTAGATGAATGGTGAATATATTTTAATTTTGAAATGGGACTTAAGTTGGAAACGCACTGAAAGAGGCTTTTACTCATTCCTCATTCATACCCAATCCATGGTATGTGCATACCGCCACTGTTGCAGTCCGATTGCATGTGTGTATTCACACCAGGAACCTTTCTGATGTGGGGCTGCTGAGTAGCTGCTGCTATCTTTCATTGTATCTTTCCAAAGGACTGATTCTGACATGCTTGCAAAACATGAAAAACATTCCTAAGAAAATTGTTTTGCAATTAAGATCCTTTGGCTTGGTTTAATTTGCCATTGCGGTATGTCTTGGTTGTAAAAGGTAATACTTGCAATGTATATAACCTATAACGTTTTCACTTTCATACTAGTGCTCATGTAGGAAAGACATGGTGAAGATCTCCATGGATGTCTTTGTTCAGAAGTTTCAGCCAGAACGCTATGCTTTGTGGCTAGCAGGGAAAGACACTGGTCTTGTTGACCACTCCAAACCCACACCAGAGGCAGCTGAGTTTTTAGGCAGTGATTATGCTCAGAATTTACAACACAACACAGACGACCACACAGCAGGAGAACCGACAAAGAGGTTTGTGATCATGCATTCAGAGACAGTTTTATCACTAAAATTGATAAGTTAACCATTGCCCCATGCACACTCTTTTTCAAACAGCCCGACCAAACATAGGATTGGACTGAAGAGACACCAAATAGCTTTAGAGGTTCCGGAGAACATGCTCCTCAAAGGCACATTTGAGGAGGAGGAAGAAGAATCTGAAGAGGATGATGAAAAGGAGTATGGAAAGAAGGCCTATCTACATTGGCCAACTTTGTCAGCATCTTGTGGAATCAGAGGTGAAGGCCTGCATGCATTACTATTTTTATAATTGAATAGCTTTTTTCACTTACACATACAGGACCATTTAAAAAAAAAAAAGGCTTACTTGTAAACCGCCACGGCAAAATCTTAGCCTGGAAAATCCAGACCCTGGTAATCTAGAAAGATTAAGGGTCTGGCCACGAACAATGTAATTGCCCAACTCGTGGGGCGGCAACAAGCATGTATTTAAAAATCTCACTGCAGGCAATTGGATAACACTAGACCTGGTTTACTCAATACTCTGAATGATTTCAGACTTCGACGCAAACGGATAACACTACGACCAATGTGTACTGTCCTCCAACGTTGCAGCGCTGTCTTCATCAGTTTAGCTGGTTCCCCGGAATGTAAATTGAGACAATGACTGTGTTTATCTCAGTTATGATTTTGAACTATCCTCGAACTATCCACTGTAGCCAGACCTAGGTGGGCAGAGCCAGGCTGAAGTGGATTAACAAAAATTGATAAAAACCGACGTCAGACGAGATTGCAGTAACCTTTAAAATCTCAATATTGCTACGTGGCTATGTTTTTTTTGCACAATTCGTTAAAAAAAGTAATTTAATTGATTTAATTACGTGTATGTGATATGGTTGCAATTAGATGCTGTATATTCTCTTCTTGCATATGTACACCAACATGACATTGATAATTTAGTTTCTTCAGACAAAAAAAAAAGAAAAAAACTTGAACTGGTGAAGACAGGGTTAAAGTAGCCATTAAAAATGATACCTCTGGAATGTATGAATCTTAAGTTGTTGCACTAAGGCCAATCATTGTACTGTATACTGTTATGCTCTGTATGTTTGTTATAGAAATGCCATTTTGATATTTTACAAATATTTTAATAAATAAGTTCATGTTTAAGCACATGGGATTTTATTTTACTGTGGTATCGAATTTGGCATCGAGAATAGTGTAATTTTACTGGTATTGGCACCGACTACTGAATTTTTGGTATCATGACGTCCCTAGTTCTCAATATAAGATATATCTCTGGAAAAAATTAAGAGACCACTGCACATGTTTCTTTCATCCTACAGTTGCTGAGTGACATTCAAATGAGTTGACTGTCATTGACGGCAAATTTGAATACGAGTGGGGCGGGGATCCGTGCTCAGTGTCTCTCTCAGCCAAGGGGTCCTTGGGCTGATTACATTTTTTTTTCTATGCCCTCTTTCAACTGCTGAAGATACATCTTCCATCACATTTTGTATTTTCTTGAAAATGCATTCTAGTTATATTTATGTTCTTGTTTGTCCTCGGCAATTTTTATTTCGTCAGCTCACAGAATTTTGTATTTCCTGCAAATATGAATGAGCAGATACCATGTTTTTTCATTGTTATAGTCCATAATTTACATATTATCTTTAAGAGAAAAAGCTTCATACACAATCATTATTGTGTCTTTAGGAAAGCACACTCTCATTCTCTTTTTAATGTATTTCAGGTGTACCTGACTACACATGCCTCACCAGTCAGCACAAATTGGATGAGCAACATGGAATAGCTGAGCATTTACCTCAAGATACTACACTGAATAAAATGGAAAAGAGACAATTACCTGTGTGTGCTATGAAGACAAGTTTAAATATCCCCTTGGTTAGAACCAGTGCTGGAAACCAAGAAACGGATAGTGTGCTGCATTCCCTCTCAGCCCTACCCAGATCTGTTTCAAAACCAGGAGTGGCAAGTCTTCTCTTTCACAGAACTCTGAGTTCCAGTGAAGCCCTACAGGTGCACAACTATTCTATACAGACAGCCACATGTTATCAGCACAACTCAGAGAAGACTCCATTATCTGACTTACCAGCCAGTGTAAAGACTGACATCAACTTGGAGGAAAAGCCCAACAAAGGACCAGAGCAGTCTAGTACACACACAGTAATAAAAACAAGCCCAGTCAAGGTCAGCTCATTATAAAAGATATTGTATACAGTTTGATGATTTCTCTAGAAACGTGAAGTTAAAAATGAAATCATGTTCTTCCTATTAGTTGCAGTTGAAAGGCATTGAGGAAAAGAAACCAATGAAGAGCCAGCGCCATCAACTCAGCAAGCTTCCTCATCAGCATCCTCTGATGCTAGAAAACACCAATGATCATGATGAGAGAACACTACTTGGTCTGTCTCCTCAACTCCCTCTTTTTGATTAACTTAACTTGAACCCTGTTTAACCCTGTTAAAACTAACGATATTGTCATAGTTAGTTGGGTAGAAGTTAGTGGAATAAGAGTATTCTTGTGAAGTGGGGTATGAATGTAATTTTTTGAAGCAAATTATACTTCAGGATGTGTTACTTCAGTCATGTACTCCACTTCATATTCATATACTTCACACTTAAAGGGATATTCGCAGAATCGTGACACACCCTTTCTAGTGTTTCACGCAGCGCTTTGCAGCTTACGCGGCCGCATAAGCAACACACATCTCTCGCCTAACTTACTGGTAGCCAACAAATAATTCCGTACCTCTCGTTGCTTTCATTGTAAACTATGCGTGCAACTTTACTAAACAATATAGAAGTAAACCCCCTCTCTTTGCCCCGCTCTCCCTCGCTCGCTCAATGGACACATGCGACTCTGCATGCACAATCTAAATAAAACATTCACAATCGTGAAAGCAAGTATGCATAAGAGACGACTAGCTAAATGACTATTAAATCCAGTTAGCATCATTAGCATGCGGCACACATTTGTTTAAAACTCTTGCATTCAAGTTGACTGGTCATCTCAATACCAAAGTTTCCCAAAAGGGCCTGTCCCAAGGAGAACAAGTATTACCTTGAAACTTAGCTAAAACACACATGGGGAAACTGAACAGTCCAACCAGTAGACAATGATAAGCTAGCCAACTATTCTATAGGAACGCCACCTATTACCAACCGTCCCGTATTTCCAACCTCTTACGTGTATGTGTCACTTAATATTCATTTCTATACAAACCAAGACAGCGGATTCCTAAAGAAACGCAAGCACCCACACCATAAGTGTATCTAAATTAGCTATGTACCAAAAATTACATTTTACTGTGACTCGAAGAGCTGTAAACAGTGTTGTAAGGCTGCGTGTACAAATCCGCTTGGAGCTCCAGTGGAATTTTGATTTGTGACGAGAATTCTCGGTCTAACCGTTGATGTGCCGTGAGAAAGGTTGGAAATAGGCACCCACCAGCCCAGCACTAAACTCTGAGCGTGGTAAACAAAATTGGATATTTCAGGCAGTAAAACCCCCGGTAAGAACCAAACTGGCTACTGAAAAATGTAAGATTAACTTTTCAAATGTTATTTTGAAGTATTAAAAATAGTATTAGAATTGAAGTATTAGAATTTTCGAACGAAAGGGTTGGTAATTGGTGGTTTTACAATACTTTGTTTACAATATTTCCAGGTTTCAACCAGACAGCTGGATGAAAGAGGGAGAGTTGTAATACAAATAGTAGGCCTAGGCTATAGCACACTTTATGCAGATTAGCCTGTCATAAATATCAGAAATTCAGTATTCCCTCTTTTTATATCAGGATATAAAATAATACAGATATACAATATTATATTCTAATCCTCTGGTGTTCCAAGGTAGGCTATTAAATGTTATTTAATAAAAAGTCTACCCCAAAAAAAAAAAAAAAAAAGAGGTATGTATCGAACCGTGGGTCAAAAATCGTGATACAAACCAAATCGTGAGTTTGGTGTTTCGGTACAGCCCTAGTATCGACAATACTCGGTGACTCAGTGCTTCTGTGACCAATTTCTGTCTTGGTTTTAGCTCCTTCAGAGAACCAAGGTTATATACTGTAAATAACCATAAGTTTCCTTGTTGTGGACTGGTCAGTTTAAGAAATATTTAATGTCAGCTTGCACATGTGTAACACTACAAGAGATATTATTGTAGATAATATCCCACACCTCTGGCTATTTAAATCTTTTTTTAATAGTTTAACAAATGTATTTCAATCTACCATACACAGCACCATCAGATGAGACATCCAATCAGGACAATGAGAAAAGCAATGCAGAAAAGGGTGAGGTTTGGACTCGTCTCCTCACCAATCTGTGGCAGCACCAGCCCCACAACATAAAGGCAGAACAATCATACAATCAACGCATGGGCCAGCAACCCCCATATTGTGCAATCTGCACGCTCTTCTATACATACAACCAGGTATGGCAGCGGCCTTTGTTTGTAATTGGTTACTAATCACCCACAACCAGGCTGTTTCTCGGAATACTCTTGATTGTGTAGTGATGAAAAGCTTGAGGAACGTTTAAAATGAAATGAAGAGAACTATTGTAGAATGTGTGATTTTTCTCCAGTGTAATCTGTTTTTCATGCTCTAACCTTTAGGGCCTTCGGTTTAATTGCTCCATTGCATTCATTAATCAAGTTTTAAGAATAATTCTCATGGATCAGACATAGTTTCAGCATGACGATAACCTCTTTGTGTTTTTGTCTACTGACTTTTAGAGTGATTTTACCAGCAGTGGCATCAACAGAAATTGTAACAGTAAGGGCCCAGGAGAGTGGAGGCAAAGCAGTTTGCCCTTAATCCCTGAAATGTGCTTTAACTCCAGTGGTAGCACAGAAGGTCACCTCTCCACCCCATACCTACAGGAGGATGGAAGCAGCCACCTGGTCAGCTGTGTGCAGTGTTGCGTTCGAGTCCACGCTAGTAAGCCCCCACCTCTTAATCCTTGTCAGTAGTTTCATACTCAGACTCAGAAAATAATCCGTACCGTATTTTCCAGAGTATAAGTCACACTTTTTTTCATAGTTTGGCTGGTCCTGCGACTCAGGTGCAACATATATATTTATATTATATATGTTTTCTTCCTCTTCATGGCACATTTTTTGACTGGTGCGACTTATACTCCCATGCGACTTATAGTCCGGAAAATAAGGTAATTTAAAATGTGTTGAGAGACAGATGGAATGTTATACTTATGGGAAGTGTATATCTGTGTTTTAAATGCTTTAGTATCATTGTTTAGGCCAAATTGATGAAAACAGGTTTGATAAGTTTGACTTTTTAAACGCATTGCTTCAAGAAAATACATAACAAATTAGAGATGCATCGATTGATTGGCTGATGACTGGAATTGGCCGATTTTCACGTGATCGGCCATGATTGGCGACCGGCCCGTCAGTTTGAGAGATGGCGATTTAATGCCAGTCAAATGCACTCCTGTGGTGCGCGGAAATTCTTCAGCATGTGTGAAGAAGACAACAAGTTTGCATGATGTCACTTCATTACATAAACAGCTGTCATCACCACCCTTCCCTGCCCCTCTACAATGCAGATTACGTGCCCACAGCTGAACCACAAGCGCACTTGGAGTTAACCGATTGCGACATTAAAAAGAATACAATTTTAGTGATCATACATGATAATAAGATGTCAACAAGCAGCGACATACAGAGTAGGCCTATGTGGCAGGATAGCCACAGCAGTGGAGAAGACGGAGGAGACCAAACAGATTTCAACGAAAGGCTTCGTTTATTTTTTTTCTTTTTCTTCTTTTCTTAAAATCGTGCAAATATTTACAGTGTCAACCATGCATGAAAAATCGCCAAAACAAAACTGTAGCAAAACAAAAAGAAATAGGCATAAGTAGCCAGGCTAAGTCCTCAGACCCTGAACCACTATCAACCACAATCAATTGACAGACATGTTCCCATCACTACCATCACCGACATAGTGAGGCTCTGGGGCCTAATACAGAGCATTGCTATCTGTAGCCCCGCCCCCTGGATAACCCCACTGTCAAAAATAATCAATTAACTAAATAACAACATTGTAATTACCAAATAACAAATCAAACAAGAAAACACATAATACACAAACACATACAATAATTGTCATGTACAAAAACACCTTACTAAACCCCTAAAAATAGCTTTAATTTATTACCCCTAAAACACCCCCGTAACAATGGGCTGCCCCACAATGAACCCGGGAAACCCCTCTATTTCTTCCCAATGGAACAGTCCATCTGTTTCCCCACACGCAACGCGGAAGTACGTTTTTAACGGCGGGTGAGTGAATGGCTTACGGAGTTGTGATAGCAAATGTTTAATCAATAAATTACGTTTTTAACAGCCAGTGTGCATTATTTTACTTGTTGATACTAGACAAAGAATATACAGAAGAGAAATGAGAATGACAATATATCTTACGTGAATGTTTGAATCAGTGAGCTGCACAAACTATAGCCATCTAGAAGTGCTGGTAGGCCTTTCCCTGCACTCTAAAAACTAAGTTCGGCCCTGTGTAAGTAATCTATGGTAAATGGTGATTAATGACAATGTTAAGAAGATAAACAGTACATACGGTAATGAGAATGAGTAGCGTCAGGACAGGACAGCAGTGATTTAAAGATGCCGGCAAATGCCTTGCTTGGCGGCGCTACATGCAGAAAGGCGTCACAGCTCAGTCTGTGACATTTCCCCCCCTTTCTAAAGATGCCCCCTGTGGCATCCTAGACAGGAAATCAGCGGTACAATTCAATTTCCCAGCCCGGTACAACACTTCAAACTCAAAAGGCTGTATTGCCAAAAACCACCTAGTGATCCTGGCGTTAGTGTCTCTCATTTGGCCCAACCAAGACAATGCTCTATGATCAGTCTCTAATACAAACTTGCGCCCCAACAAGTAGTATTTAAAAGAGTCCAGTGCCCACTTTATAGCCAGGCATTCTTTCTCCACGGTAGAGTAGTTGCACTCCCTGAGCAGAAGCTTGCGGCTTACGTAGGCCACAGGTTGGAGCTGTCCATGGTCCCCTTGCAACAGCACAGCACCTAAGCCCCTCTCAGAGGCATCCGTTTGCAAGGTGAAGAGTTTGTCAAAGTCTGGGCTGAGGAGCACAGGCTCCTGACACAAAGAGTTCTTTAAGTCCTTAAAAGCTGCTTCACAGGCCTCAGTCCATAGCACCCTGTTTGGCTGGCTTTTGCGGGTTAGCTCAGTCAGTACAGCCGCTTTTTCTGAGAAATGGGGGATGAAGCGTCTGTACCAACCCGCCAGCCCTAAAAAGGAGCGTACCTGCTTTTTGGTGGTTGGGCGTTCAGCAGCCATAATGGCCTCCACCTTCCCCACCTGAGGTCGTATGACACCTCGGCCCAACACGTAGCCAAGGTAGGCCGTCTCCTCCCTGGCTAAGGCACACTTGTCTGGATGGATGGTCAGGCCCGCCTCCTTCACCAAGGAAAGGACCTGCTGTACGTGCTGCAAATGCTCCGCCCAGTTGGAGCTATAGATGATGATGTCATCCAAGTAGGCGGCGGCAAAGCCCTCACTCCCCCTGAGGACCCTGTCCATTAGCCTCTGAAATGTGGCAGGTGCCCCATGCAACCCAAACGGTAGCACGGTGAACTGAAAGTGCCCGAAGGGGGTCCTAAATGCAGTCAGCTCCTTACAGTCCCCTGCTAAAGGCACCTGCCAGTATCCCTTGCAAAGGTCAAGTGTGGTCAAAAACTTGGCCTTGCCCAAACGCTCAACCAAGTCGTCAACCCTTGGCATGGGGTAAGGGTCAAACTTGGCCTGGGCATTGACCTTCCTGAAGTCCAAGCAGAACCGCAGATTGCCGTCCTTCTTGGGCACGAGGATGATGGGGCTGCTCCACTCGCTGAAGGAGGGCTCAATCACGCCGAGCTGCAACATCTTGTCCAACTCCTCCCTCAGGACAGGAAGCAGACGCTCTGGGACTCGGTAAGACGGCTGTCTCACCGGCTGCTCATCCCTCAGGTGAATCCGGTGTTCCACCAGCTCAGTCCTTCCGGGTTTCTCCATGAAGAGTTCATCTGGCAGGATGCTACAGAGCTCCCGCTGACGGTCCTCTGACAGGTGGCTTAGGTCCAGCTTGCTCTCCTCCTCACGGCCAGGCAGGTACTGCTCGCTATACTCTTCCTCCTCTTCCACCGCTTGGATGAACATGGCAGACGCTTCTGGCTGTGGTTGCGGCCGCTCACTCCACTCCTTCAACATGTTGACATGGAAGACTTGGTGCCTTTTACGGTGGTCTGGCATGTGAACCTCATAGGTCACCGGTCCCATCTTCCGCGTCACTGTATAGGGCCCCTGCCATTTTGCCAGCAGTTTGTTGTCAGAGCTGGGTAGCAACAGCAGAACCCGGTCACCAGTTTGGAAGCAGCGAGTTCGGGCTGACCGGTCGTACCACATCTTCTGCCGATCTTGCGCCCTCTGCAGGTTTTCTTGTGCCAAGGCGGATGCAGCTGCAAGCTTCTCCCGCATCTTCAGCACATAAGAGATGATGTTGGTCTGGCCTGAGGTCTCACCTTCCCAGGTCTCCTTCAGTACGTCCAGTGGGCCCCGTACCTGATGTGCATATAGAAGTTCAAAAGGAGAAAACCCCATAGAAGCCTGGGGGACCTCCCTATATGCAAACATAAGGTAGGGTAGCCACTGGTCCCAGTCCTTTCCACTATCCGCAACAAACTTCCGGAGCATGTTCAAGAGGGTCTGGTTGAACCGCTCAACAAGTCCATCGGTCTGTGGGTGGTAAGGAGTGGTTCTGATGCGTTTGATTCCTAACAGATCATACACCTGCCTTAAGATCTTGCTCATAAAGTTGGTTCCCTGATCTGTTAGCACTTCTTGGGGTATACCTACCCTAGAGAAAAGCTGTAGCATAGCTGTTGCTACCCGTTTAGCTGTTACATCTCTCAGGGGGAATACTTCAGGATACCTGGTGGCATAATCGCAAATAACCAAAATAAACCTTTTCCCTGACTTACTCCTCAAGGGGCCCAACTACATCGACTCCAATCCTTTTGAAAGGGGTGTCAACAACTGGCAAGGGAATCAAAGGGGCATGTACGAGGCCTCTGCCTCCAGATAGCTGGCACTGGGGACAAGACTTGCAATACCTCTTGACTTCAGCAAAGAGCCCTGGCCAATAAAAACGCTTACTGATCCTTTGTAGGGTCTTCATGTAAGCCAAGTGTCCGGCCCAGGGTATGGTGTGACCCAGTTCCAGTACTTGCTCACGGTATTTCTCAGGAATCACCAGCTGCAGCCCTTCCTCACTCTCTCTGTAAAGGAGGTTGTTTTGTACTGTGTACCCCTCTCTACCCAGGACAGGAATAAAAGAAGAACCATTAGCTTTCTTAAACAATGGGACCAGGGTGGGGTCTACACGCTGTTCCTCAGCCAGATCACTTTTAAACATCAAGTCTTCAGTAGTTAAACAGGGGGGCTCTACTGACTCAGTCTGTATTTTTGTATGCTTCAACACCTGGTCCACTGTTTGCCTGCGCCTCTCACACCTTCCTTCCCTGGTGCGTATGGGCTCCACAACAATATCCTCGCCACAGAAAGGTAACTCTGCCATGTGTGCCTGCCGCTGCCCCTTGGCCATAGCTCTTGTGACAACACCACACCATGCGCTCTTATTTACCAGCTCAAGTAGCACTGGGAAATCCTGACCCAATAGTACTGGATAAGGGAGTTTGGTTGCTAGCCCTACCCTAAGTAGGTAAGTCTGGTCACTTACTTTAATATACACATCTGCCGTGCTGAGTTCACTCCGGTCACCATGCACACAAAAAATGGCAAGCTTGTCATTACTGTTTCTGGACTCTAGGGGGACTAGGTCAGCTTGTACTAAGGTCTGTGAACACCCTGTGTCTACCAGTGCAGTGACAGGTTTCCCATTAAGCTCTATGCTAACAGTGGGGTCCCTGCTCTGCTGGGTCTTAAAGGCTGATGTGGGGTGGGGTACATAACAGAGATAGCCGGGCTTAGGTTTCCTGAGGGGGCAAACAGGACTCTTGTGACCTTCCTTACCACAATTAAAGCAAGATATGCCTTTAAGCTGAGCACTGGCTGGGGGACGGGGTGATGGGGCGCTATTATAAGCAGGGGCAGCATCAGAACCAACTCGACCAGCACCATCAGACTTACCCCGTGGTTGACGATCAAGCACTCCAGCATACCGGTATCTCCTGGGGCCTCGGTGTGCTGACACAAAGTTCTCCACTAGCTGGGCGGCCTCTGCTGCTGTTGCTGGGTTGTGCTCCTTAACCCAGGTCTTCACTTCGGGGTAGAGCACGCGGAGATACTGCTCCAGCACCATGGTCTCCATGAGGGCCATCTTGCTGCTCTGGTCAAACTTCACCCACTTGCAAAAGAGGTCTTTCAGTCGGATGTAAAGTTCCTGCGGGGTCTCATCCGGACTGGTCTCCAGGGCTCTGAACTGCAGACGATACGTCTCTGGGCTAATCTCGTACTTCTTCAACACTGCTTCTTTCAGGGAATCGTAGTCCAAGGTCTTCTGAGGATCCATGGCAACAAAGGCACTGCGGGCCTTCCCAGTCAGTAGTGGTATCAGGTGCACCGCCCAGTCTTCTTTTGGCCACTCAAAGACAGTAGCTAGCCTTTCAAAGGTGGTCAAGTAATGCTCAATGTTATCGGAGTCCTCTAGCTTAGCCATCTTTGATTTATAGCCTCTCCCTCCTTTGGCGGCCTCTGCTGGAGCTTCAGGTGTCGGAACACGCGGCTCTGAAGGAACTGGTGTAACTGCCCTTTCTCGAGCCGTCTCTACATCCAGCTGCAGTTGGTTCACCTGATGTGAGAGGACTTGGAACTGGTGGGCTTGCCTCGTAGACTCCTTATCCAGCCGCTCATCTCTGGCCCGTTGCACCTCCATGAAGGACTCAAACATCCTAGCAAGCCGACCAAGAGCTGGATCTTCCTTCTCAGGTGGTGCAGCAGGTACTGTAGGCTCGGCGGCGCCCCCTGCTGCTCCTTCTTCTTCGCCAACTTTCTTCTTTTCTTTCCTTGTGGTCATTTCCTTGGTTTCTTTGTCTCTCCTCTATCTCCCCGATATCTCCCAAATGTGGCAGGATCCCAACAGTTCGGAGGAGACTAAACCAAATGTTTTTTTTTTTTTCTTTTTCCTCTTGGCTTAAAAGCAAAAAACCAAAACAAAACAAAACTGTAGCAAAACAAAAGAAATAGGCATAAGTAGCCAGGCTAAGTCCTCAGACCCTGAACCACTATCAACCACAATCAATTGACAGACATGTTCCCATCACTACCATCACCGACATAGTGAGGCTCTGGGGCCTAATACAGAGCATTGCTATCCGTAGCCCCGCACCCTGGATAACCCCACTGTCAAAATAATCAATTAACTAAATAACAACATTGTAATTACCAAATAACAAATCAAACAAGAAAACACATAATACACAAACACATACAATAATTGACATGTACAAAAACACCTTACTAAACCCCTAAAAATAGCTTTAATTTATTACCCCTAAAACATCCCCCGTAACAATGGGCTGCCCCACAATGAACCCGGGAAACCCCTCTATTTCTTCCCAATGGAACAGTCCATCTGTTTCCCCCACACGCAACGCGAAGCACGTTTTTAATGTATGGTGAGTGAATGGCTTTACGGAGTTGTGATGGCAAATGTTTAATCAATAAATTAAGTTTTTAACAGCCAGTGTGCATTATTTTACTTGTTGATACTAGACAAAGAATATACAGAAGAGAAATGAGAATGACAATATATCTTACGTGAATGTTTGAATCAGTGAGCTGCACAAACTATAGCCATCTAGAAGTGCTGGTAGGCCTTTCCCTGCACTCTATAAACTAAGTTCGGCCCTGTGTAAGTAATCTATGGTAAATGGTGATTAATGACAATGTTAAGAAGATAAACAGTACATACGGTAATGAGAATGAGTAGCGTCAGGACAGGACAGCAGTGATTTAAAGATGCCGGCAAATGGCGCCTGCGGCGCTCTGCAGCGCTACATCTTGGCGTGTCGTCACAGCTCAGTCTGTGACAGCCTAGTAGTTCTACTCTACTTAAAAAATACTCAAACTATTTACTGCATGTAGACTATGGTTATGACTTAATACCCTAGTCTTGCAGAATGGGAAGTGAAAATACAATATTATAAACAAAAGTTAAAGCTGCTTTTGACAGTAGCCTACAATGAAGAAAACTGATGCTCTGAATACTGATTCAGCTGTCTCTGAAATTTTTTCGAATTGACGCATTTAACCGGAATTTGGATTACACCTGCTTTTAACAGGCAGAGGTTTTTTTTTATTGCAAAGCAGTCGTGCGCTGTTTTTATATGTATGGCCAGAGTCCGTCTTATGAGACATTCTCTGATATGGCGGAATACCTAATCAATCTCTATTAGCAATTCCCCTCCCCTGTGTTTGCGCAATACTCCCACTTTTCCCTCGCCCTCCCATAAATGCATTAAGCCTTAATGCATATGCAAATATGTTCTGTGGCAGCATGTTCAAATGTATCATGATTTCTTTTTGTGTTTTTAGATGGATAAGGGATGTGAGATTCTTCTTTAAGAAGAATCTGTTTGTTCACTTGTTTTAACAACCATTCCATTATTGAAAAGTTGATTCAATTTCTATGTTAAAATATTCTATTAAAGAAAAGATCGGCCAAAATCGGTTTGGGCAGGTCAAACTCTATGACAAATCAGAATTGGCCCAGAAAATTGCAATCAGTGCATCTCTATAACATATGCAGTTG